>NW_015090908.1:49730-197039 GCF_001431845.1 Calidris pugnax
GGTGACGCCAGGAAGCGACGCGCCAGGGCCTCCAGGGCGGGCTGGGGTCCGCCATCTTCTGCTTTGGCGGGAGGGCGCGTCCGCCGGTGGGCCCGGCGCCGCTCCCCCGGGGGAGGCTCCTCTCCCTCCTGTCTCCCCGCTGCGCCGACCCAACAGGCGTTCGTGTCAAGGCGCACCACGGGCTGCGTTGTGTCCTCACCCCCAAGTTCAGAACGTCTGGTGTGTGGCAGGTGCCGGCTGTGGGCAGGGAGGTGAGGGCAGGGCGGTACACCTGAGCGTCAACCCAGAGAGCGTTTCCATTTGGGTACTGAAAACATAAGAAATCCAAGAACATCCAGGCTTCGCGCATGTGCAGTTGCTTTAATTGTAAAGCAACTAGTGAAATTTTGCAGAAAAAGCTGTTAAGGCATTGAACTGTCCAAAACACAAAGGAAAACTGGACTGTAGATAAGCTAAATTTTTGATCTAACAGCCTAAATTTCAACAATCAGCAAGTCATTTTCAAGAGCTGTTTTGAAATGTTTAATGTGCTTTTTTGTTTTAGATTTACAGGGCAACTTGTCTCACTGTCATCAATATCTCAATACAAAAATCCTACAATACTTTATTTGCTGAAAAACTACAACATTAAAATTAGGGTTAGGTAGTTTTCCTTTTGCCAGATGTTTTGTTACGAGGAATATCCCACAATCCACTGCCAAAGGTCGCTGTACTTAAGTTAGACAAGTTCTGTACATAATTACAGTCATAGTAGAGTGTGCAGCTGTATAATATACCACAGTCAAACACCATGAGGGCAAAGAACTACTATATATGAAATTTTTTTGTTGAATATTTTATAGTTTATTTGACCAAGAGTCAATTTGATATCCTTATACCAAGAGACTGACATCCATCTTTCTTAGGCACTGATCCAGGCAGAATTGCCTCGCAGAGAAACCTGGCTCTTTTGCCAAACTTACGCATTATTAAAAAAATTTTATGTAGCTCAAAGTCTTTAACAACTCTATAAAAATAATTATTTGCTAGTTTCATGCTTATCTTCAAATACATGAAGTATTTGAGAAGCTTAACATTCTCTTTCTGAATTAGGTTCACTGCAGTATTCGATCAGGCAGAAACATCAAAACCTCAATTAGTCAAGTATGACTCAACCCATTGGGTATGTCAGCTTGAACAAAAAAGTCTAAATACAACTCTAAGAAAAAGGAAGAAAGTTTGTATCACAGCAAATCAAGGTAACTAACACTGAATATCTTTTCCACAGTGGAAAAAAAATAATCACTATCGTAAGTTTTTGCACAGGATATTCAGGAAAAAACATACTGTAAGACCATGCTCTGTAAACATTTCTATGAATCATCCAGAGACTATTGGCTTTGGAATGAATTTTCAAATACTTGGCGTTATGCAGGGCAGTAATTAACAGCTAATGCCATGAAAACAAGCAACTTTAACATGAAGTTACAACAGCAAGAGCAGTGAAGGCTCTTGCATCAAGTAATTAAAGCTGGATATTAACTTATATTTTATTATAAAGTTTATAGCGTTACAGAGTCCAGCATGGCACAATA
This sequence comes from Calidris pugnax, assembly GCF_001431845.1. Lineage (NCBI taxonomy): Eukaryota > Metazoa > Chordata > Aves > Charadriiformes > Scolopacidae > Calidris > Calidris pugnax. The sequence continues at coordinate 51,305 of NW_015090908.1, forward strand.
GGTAACCTTGTTACAGTTGCACTATTTTTTTTGCTTGGTACAAAAAGGCTGAACAGCAGCATAATTGTTGTTATATTGAATCTGGGATTGGAATGAATTTGTTTCTTTTGAATAAGGACAAGTCAACGATTTAAAATAAAAAGGCTGCATTTTAAAATCTCAATTATGTGCAAAATTCCTTTCCGTACAGTAGAGAATATGGTAGAGATGTGTGCAACCTTGAAAGTTACGTCCCAACCCAGATACTGCCTACATATTGCAAACAATCACATGGAGGGTCAACTCTGAATGGTTACTCACGACTTTCAGTATTATTTCCAAGAGTCCTCCTCACAGCTGGTGTTCTCTCCCACCCTGCTTTATGTCCTTTTATGCAGTGCATCAAGTACTGACATTCATAATTATTGTAAAAAAACATTGGTCCATGACAGTTGTAATAAACTTCCTTCAGGAATTCCAGTAAACTCTCCATCCTAAGACAGCTGTAACTGTTACAATGGATTTATGAAAGCAAATGCAATCCGAGATATGAAGGTCTGTGAAGATTAGTATCTCCGTCTTCAATGGCTTTTAAAAACACAGAAAATGGATTCTGATGTTATTCTTTGCAGTCACTTGATTTTGGTGCTTTAGCCTTGATGTGATTTTCAGTTTTCACATGTTGTAAGCAACATAAATAGGATCCAACTGGTCAGCTAAAAAACCATCTCTCAAGTGCATTCGTTGTTTCTCACCACGGGAATTGATAGGAATAACACCAGGGTCCACAATGACTACAACACCTACTATGAGATAGTGCTCTTCCAGAACCACATTTGTTACCAGTGCGACCAGGTCCAACGCTTCTTGTTCTGAGCCTTCCAGCTCCACAACCACCACAAGCAAGTTGGTCCATGTAAATACAGCACTGTCAGCATGATACAAATATTAATGGTGAGAAAAAAAATACATAGTCAAAGGAAGCTAGTTAGCCAAGACAAGCTCCCTGGAAATAAACTAAATATTACGCCAGAAATATAAATATTACATTGTTCAAGAACTTGAATATTATATAGGACTTGAACAATAAAATAAATGAGAACAAGTGATATAACAATAATGTGAAAATATCTGTAAGTCAAGGGGTATTAAAGCTGTAACTTCTTGGGATATTCTCTGCCACTTGTTTTTTAATTGTCCATGTACCTGTATGGTACATGTCCATGTACCATAAGTAGGCCTTTTTCTCTTCTATATACACAATCAATCATGTATTTAAAAGTCCTGTGCACTTCTGTATTAAAATGGGAACCATTAAGATTTCACATTCATTGTGTGCATACTTGATATTAATGTACTTAATGTAAATCTTTAGACATTATTAAATGAAAGACAAAACCTCCCAAAGCTTACAAGTAAGTACTACCACTTTGAGACTGAAGAGGACTTACAGCCACATGGCATATATCATCCATTAGGACCAAATGAGAACAACACATGTTAGAAGATATCATTCAAGAAATGCTTGAGATGTGTTTACCATCGTCCAAGCGTGTACATTCTGGCACAGCCAGGGAAGTCAACAACACACTTGCAAGTGCTGTGCTGCCTTGTTCATGCCCTGCCCTCCCTGTCTTTCAGACTATGAAGATCAAACTGATACAGGGGTGGGCTTGCCTTTTTTTTTTTTTTTTTTTTTTGACCAGTGGAGGCAGGGGAAAGAGGAGAATTTTATTTCATTTACACTCTCTGCAGCAGTTACTAAGCAAAGTTTTGGTGAGTTCACACTACAGCAAGCTCTCAGTTTACCATGCTGTTCCACAAAGCTTGACTTCTGCTCCTTTAGAAGAAATAAAAAGATACAAAAAAAGTAATACTGAGGTTCTTACCATTCCGCAATGCTCTTATGTGCTCTTATTACAGAGGTCTCTATATCAATGGGATGGTACCTCATTCCTCTGAGCTCCAGTGTTTCATCCAAGGAGCCTACCACATACAGGGCATCATGCCTCTCTGCAATATAGCATAGACATTTGAAACATCATCAGATCTACAGAACAAATATAGGCATTTGTACATATTTATTCCTGACATTCTAAGATGTTCCCAGTGCTTCCTAAGAGAAAGAGTCTATAATAATCATCAAGCTCTACCATCTGGAGAGAAAAGAATTAAGAGGCCATTTAGCACTTCTGCCTACTGACTCTAAGCAAATGAAACCAGACTAAATAGAAGTTCTGGGTCATCCAATTCTGCCCCTTCTCTCACGTAAGGTAATCTCAGTTCATAAACCCAATCAAAATCCATTGTCAAAGCAACTTTTTGTCCTGCTATTCTTACCAGAGAACTCTCCTCTAATGGATAGGAAGACTTTTCCAATTTCCAAATTTAACTTTTTTTTATTCTTTTAAAATGAGCTTATATCCACTTGTCCTCATGCCAACAATATTCTCCTCGCCTCCTTAAGTTCCCCACAATTAATGCAGCGAGAAGAACTCTATTCCCTTGTCAGCCTCAGCTTTGCTAGGCTAAATAAGCAAGGCTCTCCTAGACCCCTCTTGAAGGACATGCTCTCCAATTTACCACATTCATCCTGTAACTCAACAGAGTTCAACTTTGCTAACCATTTTATAAGTCTGCTCAGTTGTGTAACTTGAGACGAAAAGCACGTTGGGAAGCTGCACGGTATTTCATGCATACTGGCTATGGTAGTTTGGCATACATAGTCTCTCCAATGCTGACAAACTGAAGTACAACTGACGTTGTTCCACAGTGATAAAAGTGTCTATGACACATGATTTTTCAGAAAGCTACAAGGCACAAGATCTTGCTACAGTAATCTGGTGCCTTGCCACCTGCAACTTCTCTTTGTGAATGCTCACAGATTTCAATTTCTGTCAACTACCAGCCTTCTCAAGAACAGAGAGCTGCTTCACTTTGAACAGTCACAGAAGGACAAATCTGTCAAAGCACCTAGTGCAGAACCTTGCACTGAGCAGCAGTACAATGTGCCTTGGAGGCCTGGTAACTACCCTAAGGAAAGCAAGGAAAACTTAGAGCATGTTGGTTGAGTGATCTTTTATCATGCTCTACCAGCTCTGAAAGGGAAGATGACAAGCTGGAGGGAAGGGATGCCATCCAGAGGGACTTGGACAGGCTTGAGAAGTGGGCCAATGTAAATCTCATGAAGTTCAACCAAGCCAAGTGCAGGGTCCTGCACATGGGACGTGGCAATCCCAGGCACAAATACAGGTTGGGCAGAGAATGGACCGAGAGCAGCCCTGAGGAGAAGGACTTGAGGGTGTTGGTGGATGAGAAGCTCAACATGAGCTGGCAGTGCACACTGGCAGCCCAGAAAGCCAACCCCTTCCTGGGCTGCATCAAGAGAAGCGTGGCCAGGAGGTCGTGGGAGGTGATTCTGCCCCTCTCCTCTGCACTCGTGAGACCCCACCTGGAATACTGTGTACAGCTTTGGAGTCCCCAACACAGGAAGGACATGGACCTGTTGGAATGGGTCCAGTGGAGGGCCACAAAGATGATCAGAGGGCTGGAGCACCTCTCCTATGAAGACAGACTGAGAGAGCTGGGGATGCTCAGCCTGGAGAAAAGGCGGCTCCAGGAAGACCTCATAGCAGCCTTCCAATATCTGAAGGGAGCTACAGGAGAGCTGGGGAGGGACTCTTTGTCAGGGAGTGCAGTGACAGGACAAGCGGTAAGGGTTTTAAATTGGAAGAGGGGAGATTTAGATTAGGTATCAGGAAGAAATTCTTTCCTGTGAGGGTGGTGAGACACTGGAACAGGTTGCCCAGAGAAGCTGTGGCTGCCCCATCCCTGGAGGGGTTCAAGGCCAGGCTGGATGGGGCTTTGGGCAACCTGGTCTGGTGGGAAGTGTCCCTGCCCAGGGCAGGGGGGTTGGAACTCGATGATCTTTAAGGTCCCTTCCAACTCTAACCATTCTATGATTCTGTGTAGTAAAAGCTTTTTCAGGGAGCTGGATCCATGTTACATCAGCTCCCACTGATAGCCTGAGACCACATTCCTTTAGAAATAGAGACTCGGGAGGGCCTGACCAACACAGAACTGCTCAGTATACTAGTAGGTTGAATGGGTGGAGAGGCCTGCTGCCAAGAAGGGACCCTTCTGTATAATGGTGGTAACTGTGGGCTATGGATACCACATAACTCCAATAAACACTGTTTCTTTACCAGAATTCACCTTTTGCTCTCTGCTAGCACTCTGACTGTGGAAGAGGGAAGTGTGCGGGACGCAGCTCTGGAGATGGAATTCAGTGGGCTGCAGGGACTTCTCCAGCTGGAGCAATAGTATCTACCTCTCTTACTCTTAAGAGCCTCAGGGAGACTGAATAGCACACCAACACAGTAGACTGGACGATGACTCTCTCTTAGCAACTAGATCCAACAGAGTTGCATCATGGAGCATTTCTAAACCCTCGACTGGTATCTGCTGATGGGGTAGCTTCTCAACAAAAGCCTGCACTTTCAACAAATTGCTCTTCTCACTCACTCTTCTTCCTTCACATAATGGAAGACTGAAAGTAGGATGGACATGCATGATGTCCCCTAAGCAGGCACTTATGTTGCAGAAGTGTCCATCTTTTTGTCATCCAAGCTTTTCCATCTTGTACCATGAGTCATTACAGGAAATGCAAAAAAGTGTCTGTGAACCCCCTATGGTTCATTATCCAGTGACAGCAATGAGGGGACACTGACACTATCCATGTAAATACCACCATTCATTTAAAAACCAGTCATAGACAATTAGCAATATACATTTTCTAATAAGTTATAAGCATTCAAACTCCTTTTCTTAGGATGTTTAGAGATTACTTTTTTTTTAAAAAGCGTGATAATCAAGATTTATACCTACTCCATATTCTGTCTCAACAGTTTTTCTTCCATCTGCTTACGTTTCTCAAGTTTAGACATCTTAGATTGAAAAAATGAGGTTAACAATTTATTTTCTATACTGGAAAAATTATGGAGAAGTTGCTCCTCTAGACCTTTAACTTCTGAAAGGCTGGGAAATCATTGGTATTTGAGCATCTTCTAAAACCGCTGAACAGCTTAACATTATTTGCGTTTTCTAGATCAGCACTGAAATACTGCATCCTGTCTGTAAGGGAAGAGGTTCCGAGGAAAAGTGACTAGAAAGGCTTTAGTGCTTCTAACAAATGTGTTCATATTATTTCGTGCAAGTGGAAATAAAGGAAGATAAATATGATATCTAAATCTGTTAAATGAGCATTATGAATTTCTTATTTTGTACAATTACCCAGTGTCATTATAACCAATGAATACGTACAGAGTAACAATGCCTGTTACATTCAGCATTTTTCACTGATGGAAATCAAGATAGCTTACTCTTTGCTAGCTCAACTACCCCAAGGAGTTTTAAACACAAGCTTCTGTAAGCACATTTGTTTTCTCTCACCTCCACTAGCATCAGTAAGTTCTGTTCTGCGCAGAAAGCCAAGGTACCCAGTGCGAGCCCATAAGGTCTGAGTGTCTCCAAAACTCAAGCGAGCAGTAAAGTGATCAGCGTGCAGTGCTTCTTCTCCATACACTGTGTAGTAACCAGTAGCATTGTGTGGACTACTCACCCATATCTAAGGGACACAAAAAACCCCCACAAAACAAAAGGGAATCATTCCCATGTAAACGTAAGCTATTGTCCCAGACCTAGGCAGCCTCATTTATTGATTTAAAATATCTGTTCCACTGACAATTTTGTTGCTCCTAATTCCAGGAGTAGTTTTATTAAAATAATTCATTAACTTCTGCCTCACAGGAAATGACCAGGAAGAAGAAGTAAAAAGGAGTCATACATACATGGGATTTGGGATAGTAAAGAGGGAAAATGAACTAGGCATTTGGCTTACTAGAACGGTACCTCTGTTAAGTTGCAATCTTCTATTAGTCAGGCATCTTAGTATACACAAATCCGGATGTATATAAAACAAAGATTAAACCAAACAGCAAATTACCGCATTGCTACTCTCCTCTGATGGAAGTTATTCACTGCCTCTTCTAGCTGCCAATCAGACACAGACTAGTCATCTGGTATCATCTGGTACTGGCATGCAGTAATTTTGCAGAGGACGGAGGAAACCATGCAGGGGTATATACAAGTATGTAAACAGTTCCACCTCTCTGTTGAGTTCATTCACTTGCCACATTACGTGGCCGTCCCACTAGGAGACACGTTTATCTGACATGATTTATCTATATATTGAATCACTGCTGATAAACAAAGGACAACAGCATCAAGTTTTACCTCTCCTAAATGCGAATCTCCCAGAGGTCCCTTGGTTTCTGTGTGTGCTATGATGACCTTTACCCCTGGAAGAATCTTGAATAAGAAGCAAATGTTTAAAATAGAAGTTAAGAGAACTTGAATTAATCAAAAGAAAAATCAATAATGCAGAGCCACAGAAGTCAGCCATCTGTGCAATTCTTCCCTTTCTACTCCTCTCTGCATGACAGATATCAACCATCTCTTCTTACTAAGTTGTTTAATCATTTAAACTCTAAGTGGCTATTTTGCAGCTTCCAAGCTGAAGTTTGTTTCACACCTGAAAAATGTCTTCCACATGAAGGCCTCTGATTTGTTCCTATTGCTTCACTTCACACACCTGGCTTCATTTTAACTAGCTGTGCATTTTATGCTCTCTCTGGTGCCTCTGCTAGATATACTGTGATTAGTGAAGCTTGTTGCACAGATTCTGTACTGAGGTTCAGCTGAAGCAGCTCACCACCCAGGTAAGGATCATGAGGAAGGAGGATTGCTCTCACTCTCTCACCTTCCCAGACTCCATAAGTGGCAGACTGTGTGGAGAACCTCTCTCTACCAAACGCACCCTGAGAAAAAGAAAAGAATGCATTTGTACAAGGTTTTATGAACTTAAATGGAAGTTCAATAGTTCCAGTATATTCAGTGTTATCCTGTCCTTAGCTGCACTGACAAAACTGTTAGGATGCCAGCCAATTATGCTTAGTTATTCACAGCTGAGAGTTTCTAGCTATCTTCAAGACTTTCATATTAGCATTCCCATTGACCACATTTCTTTTAAGAATCAGAAACTCAGCTCTACGGAGAGATTTTTCAACAGAGCTCTGAGGCTGCAGTTCCACTAGCATTTTAAATTCACTTTCTTTGTTGGACTGTTCTGGACCTCTGCTTGTGCTCCATGGAACCATTGCACATTGTCAGTAGGAATTACAAAAACTGAAGAGCAAGCAGCCTAAAAGGAATTAAGTGACACTATGCAGCCCATTAGTAGTATAACTTATGAAGGCAGCACATTTGCAGAAGGAACAGGAATTGTGTGCAGTAGCAGAGGTGTACAACAGAAGCAGCTCCTATATATTGTTAGATTACATTATAGGCTAGAGCTGACTAACACAGCAGCAGCTTTGAGGCTACAGCTGAACTTGTTTTTAACAGAAATATATAGCATGCAAATTATAGTGATATATTAAATAAGGAGAAAATGACGATAGTTTACATTGATCTCTTCAGATGCCAAATTGGGATTGTGCAAATGAAGGTAAATAGCTTGCCTTATAACAGCTACCATTTAAGCTTGCAAAAACACGGATGAGTAGTCACAAAAGCTACCAGTTAGCATAAGCCCCTAACTTAACGTTATCAATTAAAAAGAAAATAAATAAAGCAAATGCACAAAGTCTTGATATTATGTTTCTTAAAATAAGTACAGAAGCAAATACATATTTAAGTACCTAACTAAACTTGCAGCTTAGACCTGGTGCTGCTGGCACCAAGTGCTGTTAATACAATTAACTAACTTAGCCGAGAGATAAGTTAATATGAAATTTATGACTACAGAATTAAGCCTGATAGAATGATGTATCCTTGGCAAGTTTCCAGATGACATATAAGTGTGTGTGTGTTTTGATACACTGTAGTACAGGCCTGACATCAATTCATTGGATCTAGGAAGACTGAGGGAATCCCACTGAAGGGAGGGGAGGAGAAGAGGCTAAGGGAGAATCTAACTGTACTTTTTCCACTACCTAAGGGATTGTTAGAGAGAAGATGGAGACAGATTTCCTGGAGTTGCACACCATTAGAAGAGGCCAGGGACATGACATGGAGGATGGGAAATGCCAGTAAGGGAAAGTTCCCCAGAGCCGGGTGTCAGTCTCAGCACATAACACTCAGAGAGGAGGGGGATTTCCATTCTTGGAGATTTTCTGTACTGAACTTCTCCTGGCACTCAGTAATCTGCTGAATCTGCAGAGATCCCACCCACCCTAACTGTTTCTGTGATTCTATTGACTAACCAGCCAGTTGGCAAGGTCACCTTTTGCTAATGGTCTGGGGTTAGGTAAGAAACCACTAATAAGCCTAGATTACACAAGTCTGATGAACAGACAGGCAGTTAGGTGAGGGTCTAGAAAGTAACAGCAGAACACGTGATGGAGGGAGAGATGCTGGACCACTTCCAGCACACAGCTGTCATTAAAGGATTCTCTAGCGTGAGGCTCCTTGTATACAGCAATAAGGGATTAGCTGCTGTCAAGAATATTTCAACATACCAGTGCAACGCAATGAGGTTGAACTTTCTCCTCTACAGTCATTAAATAGTTAATGCTTTAAAATAATCTGTACCTGTCATGTCGAAGTGCTCTCATATCTACGTAGACTGTTGTTGGATCTGGTCCTGCTGTTCCCTAAGAGTAAGAAAGAAAAAACAAATTCAACAGAAGCCCAGAAAATCCTGCTTTCATTCTCACAGCCACATAAATTCACAAATTCCTCTCCCTTTTTTACTGACACATAAGGTATTGCCCTAATCTACGAGAAACACAGTAGAACAGCTCCCCTTTCTAGAATGACTGCCATAAACCTTTGATGTTTTACGGAATCAGTAAATGAACGCACAAGTGAAGTATGTCTTTATACACGTAAGTCTTAAGATTTTAAATTTTTATTTTCGTAAGCACCTTCTCTAAAAACTACATAGCAAGTGCAAAGCATGTAAGCATACACCTAGGTGGGCCTAAACCCTTTCACAAAGCTCAACTGTTAAACTCTGTAACGGTTTTGTCAACTTCGAAGAAAAACACCCCAACATTTAAGTAAAACATAACTCCAACTAACATGTATCTTTTCAGGGCTCCTGCTAGGAACAGCCTCGGCGAAGCTCTGTTGCACGGAGTGGTTTCCCATTTCTCAACATGGGAACAGGGGACCTTTTTTTACCCCAGCAGAATTTAATCTTGACAAGTGGAAACTACTGTGAAATGCATATTTACGGCAAGGTTTTGGTGGCTAAACCTATAGCGTGACCCCCAGAGCATAGTTTCTCATTTCAGAAATACTTGAAATGAGGCCACTTTGCCACCAGCTCAAGATTGCAGTGCTGGAGAAAGTAATAGTGTCTTTATAATACATTCCCTTGTACTTTTGTAGCACTGCTGAGGCTCAGTGACATGGACAGTCACACCAGATGAACACTATGATCTTGATCTTTAGGAATATACCATTTTAATCATTGCTATACCCCCTTTTCTGGCTTGTTTGAGAAAGAGGTTTTGTACTTCAGTTTACAAATCTTCTTTGTGAGTAAAATTGAACTTCTTTAGGAAAAAAAAAAAATCTCGATCTGGTTCAAATTAAAATTCTCTCAAATGGCATACATTCATTATAGGGTAATACCACTGACCCAGACAGACTTTAGGACATTACAAGCACACATGCATCACTATACCTGTTCAGCCAGCTTGCTCAGCCTGTTTGGCTGACAGTGGGACCACAAACAGAAGAAACAGAGGCCATCAAAGTGTGTGAAACAGAGAGAAAGGGGAAAAAAGAAAATACAAACAAAGAGGCACTGGAAACATAAGATACACAGAATAAGACAGAAAACAAAACTCACACTGTTTTAGAGTGAAATTTTCCATTTCAGATTACTTAAGGGCTTGGCACTTTTAAGTGGTTCATTGGGAAAAATGCAAGTCCTAGTTAATAAACAAGAAGAGGTTTACGACTGATCATGCCTGTTGCCTTATCATAAATCCCTCCTCATCTGTAAGTATCTAAAGGCTGCTTGGGGCTTCAGAAACACCACCTCAGTAAACCAGTCCAGTAAGGCTGGAAGATGTTATGTATTTGTATGCATGCTAACTTGTACCAAATACCAATTCAGTTTGGCTACTGATCTACATTAATTTAAATTCAATGATTTAAAATTAAGTCAAATACGGGTATTGCTTTGAAAGAATGGGGGAAAGGTGTTGTTTTTTTTTTTTTTTAAAAAAAACAAACAGTAAAAAAAGGGCTCAAGAATGAAGACCAGAAATGAAAATGGTATAAAATGGAAGGGAATTTAATCTGCCCAGCAGCCCTACCCTCTTCACAGTTTTCTTGCAGTACTTCTCAAATTGCCATTTAACATTCTGTGGAAAAACTGTTTTTTCCCCTTTGTACAGTCTGAACAACAAAAATCTAAAACTGGCTTTTAAAATTCTCATTTAGACAGGCAATTCAGAAAGATATTCTTTCATATTTGGCATCTGAAATGTTTTATTCAATTAATTTAAAAGCTTTCTGTACAGTCATCTTAATTTCATCTATATCCTTCCTATTTTTCCACCTACCAATTAATAAAATTGATCTGGATGCATTTCTTTATAACCATTTATCTAGTCGTTGTTAAAAACTTTTTTTCCTTCAACATGTGAGAAAGAAACTATAGAAACAATTATGAATGGCAACATATTTAAAAAGCTCATGTTCCAAAACATCTACCTTGTAGGAAATCAAGAATATTAATATATATTCTGAGAGATAAAAAGGCTTTCCTTCACCCAGTGAGCACCAGAAAGAAAAAAAAAAAAGAAAAAGAAAAAAGTTTTGCAGAAGCATGGTAGCAATCTTAATTGAATCTGTTGTTGTTGTTGTTGTTGTGCAATTCATACCAATAAAATTGAAAGTAAAATTTACAATTACACACATAGTTAATGCATGTGCCATCTATGAAATTCCTCACATAAAAAGCTACATACTATCACATCTGAAACTTGAACAGTTTATGTACTATTCAAGCATTTTCCAAAAGCCAGGGTGCTTTACCATTTTCTAGAGCATATTTAGTACCTGATTTTCAGGTAAATTGTGGAAGAAATCTTTTTTTCCCCCTCTCCTAACTAAAAAAAGAAAGATCTCATTAAGAAAAGTTAGATTTAATCTGGTTAAATTAGACATACAAGATAATGTCAACTGAATACTAAACTATCACATGGTATGCTATCATCTCCAGTCTGTGAAGTAGGGCTGTGTACCTTATGTGCATAATTCTCCCCCTCAAAGCTTTGGATTTTATACCTTAAGTTGAAAAAAAGGTCCAGTTCTTACATGAGGTGAAACAAATGTATCTGCATGTTGATAATACTCATTTGAGATCTTTGAAAGTAAAAAAAACCCGCCAACCTTGCCAATTTTCCTGGGTCTTATGTGAGGAACTCTGTCTTCCATTTAATTCCACATACACAATAAGCTATTTTCAAACAGACAAAATCTGAATCACACAAAAACTGAAATAGCACTGCTTGAAATATTTAATATGTTTATGAACATGAAGCTGTGTATTTAATTTAATACTGCTCCTCCATAGGAAGGAAACAAGTTTCTTAATACTGATCCTCTGTATTAGGAAGGCAAATCAATTGGTCAACGAGTACAGAAAAGTGAAAATATCATAATCCATGTCTTCAAGGTTTATTTAATTTGGTGCTGAAGCAAGCAAGCAATAGAGCACTAGTGATTTTAAAAAAAAGACATAGAGCTGAACATGATTTTCTATAAAGTTCCCAGGAATTCTGTCTGTAAGCAAAAGGAATAAACAGTTTAATCTCACCTGTAAGCAAATCGCTATGTTGACCCTGCACCCAAACGTAGTGCTGACTGCGCGAGCAGAGAGGCCCAGGTCTTTGAATAACTTAGAGAAAGACTGTGTTAATGTAATCCTTGGTCTCTCCTCTGCCACCACCATGCACGTTCGCACGCAGGACAGGTTAACTCCTTTCATCTGAGAAGTTGAGTGAAGAAAACACCAATGTTTTAAGTTTGAATAGAAATCAGCTGGTTTAATTTGTGGAATAGATGGACTTTAAAAACACTAGAATAATTGGCATGAACTGGTTAAACAATAAAGAGACAGACTGCACTCAGTTTGGCTCCATCCACCCAGGACAACCCCTTAAAATTGTGCCAAGAATCTTTGTGGCAGGGTTTGACACACAAAATGTCATTGTGTCACGGGGCTGGGTTCACAAGAGACCCACTCGCTCCCAGTGCTGTGCAGTCCAGGTGCAGGCAGTGTTTGAGACAGGATTAGCTCTCATCTGTGTGAATGTGAACCTGCACCAACTGGCTGAGGGCCGGGATTCCCTTAAACACGGTCCAGGAGAACAGAGGGACAGATTTTTGTCTATTCTGAGAATACGAATAAGCACAATGTAGCTGTCTTCTTGTGCACAAGCTGTCAGACATTCCAAGTGGAAGTCCTGAGCAGCTTAGTTACTACAGCTGTGGAAACTCTCCTACCATTAAGACAGATGTGCCTTTTCAACGACATTAAGTTTCAGTAAAGACATAAATGGATATATTAGCGTGTAATTACTGCTGTTAGGAAGATGACACCCATTTCAGAACTCAATACTTTTGGTGCCCAGAGATCTGAAAGCAGGTGAGACTTGCCAGGTATTAGGGAGCTTTTTGTTTTGTTTTTTTTTGTGGGGGAGAGTTTTTTTGGTTTTGGGGGTTTAGTGGGGCTTTGGGTCTTTTTCTTTTTCGGTATGAATTTTGTTTGGTTGGTTGTTCATTTGTTGGTTTTTTTTGTTGCAAACAAGAAAAAGTTGATAGGCTTGCTACATATTCTGCCCAAAATCTCAGAAATACCCAGCAGCACAGAGGTGGCACAAATAAGTAAAGTTGAAAACGTAAGACTTCTTTTTTTCTCCACTAGAAACTTGACAGCTGAAACTTCCAGCAATCTCATCATTTTCCAAAAACTAAGTCATAATGAAAGGCTTTCATACTGCCCACCTTCTAAAAGCCAACATGAAACAGTTTTAGAAAGATACATGTATGTGTATGTCAGCAAGCTAAAAAATTAAGTCCACTCACCCGGAGTATATCAGTCTGTGTTCCAAGTCCCTTGGTGCACATCTCCATCACAGAGTAAGAGCAGAATGTGACACGCACTTTATATTGACTTACAGCAGACAACCACAGAGACACATTGCTCTCCAGTTCCAGAGGAGGGACTAGAATAGACTGATGACCCGAATATACGCTAGGGAGATAAAGAAAAAGAAACATGAAAACTTCAAGCCAGCATAAAAAAGCCCACAGTCATAAAGTCACAATGAAGAAAATACAGAAAAACTGAGAGCTTGGTATCTATTGGAACTTCAGCTTATCTTCTCCACAGAGAGCAAGTATTTCTCAGTTAGCCAAGAACTATGGGCTTGAGTTAAGTCACAAACATTAAGGTGAGTATATTTGTCCTGCAGTAAACTGTGTTGAACTATAGGGAAATACTCAATGCCTTGAACATAAGGAACATCTGACACTAAAATGTTAGGATGTAAGATATCACTCCAGTTACAATTGGTACAATTTTTGTGAGTCATTCTAGGTTTTTCTTTGAGTGAAATGAGTCTCTTTAGCACCTATATTAGACCATCCAAGTTTTTAGTGCAATTTTCTACCCTTTGCTGTATGGGTGTTGGTTTTTAAACAGTGTTTGTGTTAAATATTTAACCTGGATACCAGTTAACATGAGTGGACAGAAAGTCATACCACATTTTATTTTTTAAAAATTACTACATATTCATTTCAAGACACTAAACTCTATGACCATACAGTCTTAAATGGCCAGATGTTTTTTTGATCAGTTACTATCAACAAATCAGTGACACACTCCTCTGTAAAACCAGGCTTAGATAAAACAATGCATTTTGAAAAAATAAATGGATCTCTACTTCTAACAGGTAGCTTGACACATTTGTCATTTCTCCTAAGCAGAGATGATGTGTTTTTGTAATGGGCAATATAATGAGGGGGTTTTGTTTTCTTTTTAAACATACTGAAATAGAAAAAATATCACTCTGTAATAAAACAGCCTTTCACACTAAAACAACTCAGATGAAAAAAAGCCACCTTGTATTAACTCTCATATAGAGAGCATGACACACATAGTTCCCTTTTCTAAAAATATTTTAAATCCATTGAGATTTTAATTCTTCCATCACCCTGCCTCACTATACTGATGATATAAATAATTTGATGTTACCAAAGTTACATTTTTTGTTTTCCTTCAGTACACTTCCTTTCCAGTTGAGGAAACTGGAGAGGGAAGGTAAAGGTTAACTACAGTAAAATTAACTTTATCTGTTTACAAAATAACCTTGCATATTCAGTTTCTGCATTTTTAAAATTAAATATCTAAAACACTATTAAATCTTTGTTTTAAAAGGCAAAACCAGGAAAATTTTGCAGCTTTGCAAAATGTGCTGTATTATAGTAGTTATCTGATTTAATCAATTCAGGTCTCATTTATTTTAAGAAACATTTAATTGATTCTTTAGCAATATTTTTTAGACCACACCAATCTTGCAGTCAAACACCTAAAGGGTTTTGTAGAAAAGATACTGTTTAATCTCAAAAGACTTTGGAAGGATTTATTTAGTCAATGTGAAATAGACAGTGAAGTCCTTTATTTCCTAGATTTGGGATCTAATTAATTCCCCTTCCAAAACCCAAGGCAATCAGGTAACTAATTAAATTAATTTTGTTACCAAAAAAGTATTTTATGAAATATATATATATATAAAAAGGTTGGGAACACATGAGAAAACCTATGACTCAAATGATACCTGCACAAGCACCACAGCGCAAATCCCAAGCCACAGTAAGGGTCAAGGCAGATGGCAATCTGACGTGAAGGGTACAGCTCACACTGTAACTTTATAGAGCGACATAAGGCACTTGTAGCTGCATGTGACATCTGTAAGGGGAAAACAGGTACTCTCAGGGACTTCTTAAAAAAACGGTTATCACATGTAATAACTGATAGAAAAGTTTATTTTAGAAGACATGGCAACACGTAGCGGTTTGAATTTTTTTAAGCACCTTTAAAACAGGAAAGGGATGTAAGGCCAAAATTTCACAGGTACTTTTCACGGTATTGGCAAATGACATCTGTCATGACATCAAATGATGACAAATGACATGACATCTCCATGATAAATCACAAACAAAAACATTCAGGAACTTTACCACAAACATGTGGCTCACATTAAGCCAGTAAGACTGAATGCTTTCAAAATGTGCATCAAGAAATTTTGAGGTCTTGCAAATTTAAAAATAAGCTTTCTGAACACCCAAGGTGGTCCACTTACATTTTTGTATTTCTTCTCTGACATGAGCAATGAATGCAAAATATGCCTATATATAAGGAAACAAAGTATAATAATCTCTCTCTTGTTACTCTACCTTTACTCCTGCTAATATACCAGTAGTAGACACACTAAAGTCCAAGTATGCCAACATATCTGGAGATGTAGGTCTGAAAATAGTAGCCAGCTTCTTTTTAGGCATCTCATCTATTTAAAATACATAAAAAGAGAAGAGTACCATATTATTATTATGGAAAAAGAACATGAGACAAAAATGTATCTTTACCAGATTCTTTCTATAGTTTCTAGACATCTATTTCAATGCACTGCATCCATTCAATTAGGCAGTTATGGTATAAAAAAATAAATAAATCAGTCTTCAAACTACATTTTGGCCAGTGGGCAAACATTCTGTACCTGTATCCAAAATAGTGGGCCATGTTTTAATATCTACAGCTGTTGCAGCTTCCTTGGACTTCAGCAGTTTCATTATTGCTTGTGTGGTCAGTATACACGCAGACTTACTGACCTGTAAAAGACACAGCATTAAAAACGTTTATAAAACTGCTGAATGAATGCTCAAGTGATTTCATATCCCTCCAGATGAGATAACCAGTAACCTGAATAGATGAAGAATAACACTGGAAACAGAGCAAAATATATTAAAACAATAGAAAGAACTTTTTAAACAAGTTTCTGAAAAAGTATTTATTGACTCAGATACAGCATACTGGCTTTTTTTTCTTAATTTATTTTACACTGACTGTGGTAAAGCAATTTATCAGGCTGCATCAACCATCCCACACCCACCAAAAGCATTTAGAGAGGACTGTCTTATACATACCTCTACAATCATTTTGACAGTGGGCAGAGTGGTAGCAAGATTCTGTGGATGAGGTGGGCGAACAGTGATAGGTATACAGCCGGCATATAAGCAGCCATAGAAAGTTGCTATCAAGTCTACTCCTGTAAAGAATATTTGTGAAATTAAAGCCATTTTTATCAGAACAAAAAGTCAATCTCTTTCATCTAAATCAAAATACACATTTTATTAAGATGTAAGGAGTTGTCACAAAGGTTATCTTCAAATCAACAGGCTGTTCTTGGCCATGCCCAATTCCATAAGGTTAAGTTAGCAAAAATTATTCAAGCCCTATAAACTTTACATTTGTGGGGATATATTTTCATGGACAGGTAGCATAAAATAACAAAAATAACAAAATAAGGTATTGTAGTTTATTAAGAGGACAACTCAGATTCTTTTTAAAAGCGTACATTTGTTTTTCACAATTATCACTCTGCAATATGCAATCATCCTACTTTCATGAGGTAATACTTTTTTCCTGCAGTACACTTGAAAATATGTACTAGTAATGCAAGTTTGGGCTCCAGATTTCACTTTTAGAGACAGCCATTCAGGAAAGCAAGGGTGTTCATACACCTACATCCCTAATCTAGCTTTCAGTAGATAAATAAGCAGTTTTATTCCATTCTCTTTGGCTCAAAAATTACAATTTTTCATGTTGTTTAAATGAAACTACTCTTGCATAACTGCCCAGACATTGGGAGCAGTTAGATGAAATGTTTGGTAAATGTAGTATGCTTGGAGAAGTGACTTGATAATAAAACGCCAAAAAGGAAGTCTATTCCTTGAAATACTCATCATTGCCGTATACCGCTATATTAAATGAATGTTTGAATGCTCTATCTGGACAAGAATTGTTTATTTTCTTGTGACGTCTGACTTTTTGATTTTTGCTGTCTGTGCTGTCCTACCTGGAGGAAAAACCAGGGCCACGTGGTCACCAACATTCAGTCGTCCTTTCTCCATCAGTGCAACTGCAACTCTCTCTGCTCTCTTGTGCAACTGTATGCAGGATGCAGTGCTGGCTACAGCACCCTGCACAAAACACAAGCAACATCAGAAAAATTTGTGGAGAGCAGTTTGAAACTGAATAAAGTACATGCTGCAGATGAAATATCTCACTGTCCTTATTTTAACAATTCAGCAAACACTTTTGAAGACACTGTCTCAGTGTTTTGGAAACCATGCTGCCAGTACCGTGGACTTTTAGAATGCCAGAGAATTTAATACATATTATTTTGAACATCACGCAGTGAAGCAGCTTCTAAATGTATTTGGTACTACAAAGAGTACTTTACAAATATTTGAAATTTCACAGTCCAAGGGAGAAAACACAGTTGTTGTTGTAGTAGTAGTAGTAGTAACACAATTGTTTAAGCAGCAAGTCAAGCACTGCATCAGCTTTACCCTACAACACACAGCCAATCCTCTAGATGCTTTCACAATTGGCAGTCTTAAAAGAGCAAAGGGAACTCTGCTCGTGTCTTTACTGTAGATACTCTTTTAAAGGGTCACAAAAGCAACCTGAGCTGTGGTTGGTATGCAGTGTCACTTCTGCTTCAGTGCATCTACTCTCCATCTTGTAGAAAGCGTATTTCCCACAACTATGCAATTGGAAATTCTTCACTTGGAAGCAGCCCTATCTTTGGATTACTCAGGCCATTGCGAAGTCACGGGGACTCCAAAAGGCTTAGTCCAGTTTTTGATGTGAAGACATCCTTTTGCTGTCCAGCCTAGGAAGCAATGCCTTAGCCTTAAGCTTTTACTTGTTCATGTACGAGTGACTGTAAGTACCATCCCTTTAGGGGGCAGAGCCCAGCTGATGACAAAGCATCAGTGTCTCCTGAAGGGTGTGCAATGCTCCAATGAATCCAAAACTGTGCCAAGGGTTCTCTATGTAGGCTCTAGATCTTCTAATTAAAAAATTCTCCAGCTCTGACTTCCACTTGCCCTTGTGCTCAGGGATGAAGACAGAATCATGGCTTCCACTAATATGACAAAAGTTGTGTTCCAGCAGGAAATGAAATTACTGCAATGTTTTAAGCTAGGCGGAATGCGTACTTAAACTGCAGATGTGGAAAAAATTTCCAGATGTGGGGGGAAATTCCAAATGTGGGGGAAAATTATGCTGCTTTCTAACTAGCAATTTTTGTCTACTTCATCAAAACAACCTGAAGCATTTTAGGAAAAGACTTCTACCTAGAATTTTCATAGAATTCAAACAATCTTTTTCTGATCTCAATCTCCAAGTATGACTTAAGATGCATCTCACCTTGGAATTCAACAAAAGGAAGAGGGGATGATCTGGAGTTGTCTGAGCTCGCCACTGAAGAACGTCTGCTAAATACAGGAACTGGAAGAGAAGAAAAGGAGATGCTTCAGATTCACTCAAATTGCACTATGCTTAGTTTCAGCAGAATACCATAACTGTTTTTTTTCTCATTTTGAATAAGCCAATTAAAATATTTAGTAATATGAGACATCAGTGTTACCTTTCTTGCCTGGTCGTTATCCTCCAACTGGGTAACATCTCTCCCTGAGGCTTGGGCAATTCTCTTCCCAGCAACAAGGTTTCCTACTATCATTGAAGCAGGACCAACATCTGCATTTTGAAAAACAGTGCAAAATGAACATGTAATAATCTGTAATTCAGTCTGTAGATTACTACAAAAGCCATACCTTAACACAGATCTGGAAAGATGAAAAGTTAAAACCAAGGATCACATTGCACAGAAAAAGAGAGAAGAGGATAGTACGATACACTAAAAATCAGTCCGTTATCAGCATGGTATGTTAAAAAAATAAGTCTATTACTGATCCAGCAAATTGAGGTCTGTCTGTAATTCAGTTTTATTACATGATTTACAGCATGCCTGAGGACACTCCTTTGCGAGATGGTCAGTACAGGAACAGAAGCATGGAATTGGTACATGTTGTATGTCCTTGCATTTACCTGGGACTTGAGACAGATCATAAGGCCCTCACTGAGCTCTGGTCTGCTCTGACAACACCACTAGCTCTGCCAAGTTATGCAGCTTACAGCCACCCAACACACAAAGCCCCGAGCTGTCACGCTGCTTCCAGATCATACTCCATGCATACCCTCAGAGGCATATACGCAGAGCTAAGGAACACACTCTGGTTTACTCACCTGGTTGCTTCTGTCGAGGCTTAGGAAGGTTAGTAACACAAGTATGCGGGCACATCAAGACATTACAAGGGTGCAGAGCACCCTCTAAAAAGCGCTGTTTGGTTTCGGAAATATGAATTCCTCCGAGTGGAGCCTTTGGCAAAGTGTTGGCTGGCACCAAGGCAAGACAGTAGACGCCCACTTGGTGAATGCTATCAATTGCCTTTATAGAAAAAAAAAAATATATATATTCCACTTTATCAACTGGGATGTAGCTAGGGCAAGAATTTGAATTCAAGTCATTTAATAATATTAAAGTTTTACTTGCACACAATTTGCAAATAAAGGGTCCAATTCTGCACTCACTGAACTCATAGAAGTTGTGCCATGACTTCAATGGGAGCAGGAGCAGACCCAGGACTTTGCTTGTGCACTCTATCAAGGGGATGTCACCTGCACATCAGGGATTAGGAAAATCTCTTAAAAGTGGGCAAAAAGTGCAGAGATTTTAAAAAGTCAAAATTATACCACAGCAAATTTCGCACATATGGCACAATCACGAAAGCACAGTAGAACATAAAACCACAAAAATAGGGAGGGAAGCATCTTGCTGCCTGAAATTTAAGTGTCTACTTTAGCTATGACACTTCTAAAAAGAGAAATAAAAATATTTCTTCCCATGAAAAGCAGCCATTCTATTACCAGGTATTCCCTCCAAGAAGATTACAAAGCTGAAATTAGACAGAAACTGTTATTACATAACTGCCTTACTCTTAAAAGGCATCTTCCCTTAAGTCATTCTCTCTTGTCTTCCCTTCAGTTGTCCCTTCATGACCAGAGTCATCTTCCATAATTGCTCTCTCATTTTTTAATTCCTTAGAATTGATCGATTAATTCCAAAAACCTCAATTGCAAATCTACCAGAATTCCCTGGTTCCCCACAGAAACACAATAAAGTAATTAAGGGAAAAGGTTTTTAGTGCTTACTGTTGGAGATCTAGAATAAGGATGGTCGTGACAGAAAGATTTCAGGGTCTGTTTTGATACTTGGTGCTAAGTATACCCTTAAAAATTTTTGGACTTAACTTCTCAGCCAGTATGAAGTCAGCAGAGATGTGTAGAATTAAAACAAACAAAACCTATCATCCTTAGGACTTCAAGAATCTAGTAGTATGAGATACAAAAACATTTTGAAAGCCTTATTTTTTACAAAATTCTGTTAACTATCAAACCCTGAAATACATTCACAAGTCAGCTTATTACAACTCTCTATAGCTACACTGCTAGGCTTTTCTTATGGAAAAAAAACCCAAACAAACATGTTCTAAGATTCTCATTTCATACATCAGCCTTATTCACCTGGAAAGAGAGAAAGGACAGACTGACTACCTGTAGAACCCTGCTCATCCACTGAAAACTATCCTCCTCTGATGCATCAGGGCGCTGCTCTGCCACAAGCACTATTCGATCATCATGCAAAACGGTCACAGAAAACACTGCTATCCTAAAACGCAAAGGACAGAAGAATGATAGGATGCAACATATGATGAACATAGCATGGTTTATCATAATGTAGAAATGACTGCAACCTTTAATGGTATTGTTTCAACACACACAAGCATTATTCATGCCAGGTCATCACAAAAATCACAAACAAGTTTAGAACAACTGTAGGTTTATTATTCTTGTGATTTATTTCTGTTTGGGGTCAAGTGAATTTGCAGTCACCAATGTAGCACGTGTTTACCACAGGCAGGTTCCATACGTGCAGGGGCTGTGCAAACCTTGCCTATGTAACTCCATCATGCACACTGAAGTTGTTGTGCCTACATACAATGTCCCTCCTGAAAGACCACTGTGCCAAATTACTGACCAGCCAGTCTATCAATGCTTGCACTGAAAAATACTCCTCTTTGTGAATTAAATTCATTTTAGGCTTGCATCTTCTTGGATAAAATATTAATAATGCCTCAACCACATATGTGCCATTATTTTTATATTCGAATTGCACAAATGATACAAAAATGAGGTAAGCTTAACTTTCATAGAATCATAGAAAGGTGTGGGTTGGAATGACCTTAAAGAATGTCTAGTCCCTGCAATAAGCAGGGACATATTCAACTACATCAGGTTGCTAAGAGCCCTGTCCAACCTGACCTTGAATGTTTCCAGGGATGGGGCATCTACAATCTCTCTGGGTAACCTCTTCCAGTGTTTCACCACCCTCATTGTAAAAGAATTCTTCCTTATATCTAGTCTAAATCTACCCTCTTTTAGTTAAAAGCCATTATCCCTTGTCCTATCACTAAAGGCCCTACTAAAAAAGTCTGTCTCCATCTTTTTTATAAGCCCCCTTTGACTACTGGAAGGTCACAATAACGTCTCCTGGGAGCCTTCTCTTCTGCAAGCTCAGTGACCCCAACTGTCTCACAGCCTTTCCTTATAGGAGAGGTGTTCCATCCCTCTGACCATTTTTGTGACCCTGCTCTGAATCTGCTCCGATGGGTCCATGTCTTCCTGTGCTGAGAGCCCAAAGCTGGATGCAGTACTCCAGGTGAGGTCTCACCAAAGTGGAGCAGAGGGGCATCCCTCAACCTGCTGGTGAATCTTTTTATGCAGCCCAGGATACGGTTGGCCTTCTGGGCTGTAAGCACACGTTGCCAGCTAATGTTCCTAATGTTCAGATTTTCATCCAGCGGTACCTCCAAGTTCTTCTCAGCACAGCTGTTCTCAATCCCTTCATGCTCCAGTCTGTTTTGACACCAGGGGTTGCCCCAAACCAGGTGCAGGATCTTGGCACTTAGCCTTGTTGAACCTCATGAGATTAACATGGGCCCACTTCTCGAGCTTGTCCAGGTCCCTCTGGATGGCATCCCGTCCCTCAGACATGTCAACCACACCACTCAGTGTGGTGTTATCTGCAAACATGCTAACATGCTAAGAGTGCACTCGATTCCACTGTCTATGTCATTGATGAAAACATTAAACAGTACTAGTGCCAATATTGACCCCTGAGGGATGCCATCTGGACATTGAGTTATTGACCACTGAAGAGCAATATAGTTGGTGATACAACATAACACTATCCCTGAAGTTCCTTCAGCAGCCTCAACACTCCTGCTTTATTCTTTAGAACATGCTGCAAAGCCACTCTGCATGAAAGGCTCAGGTGGACAAAGGGGAGTTGTGTTTTACATTTGGTATACAAGCTTCACTTCACTGCTTTAAGCTTTGAAAGAAATTTTAAACAGACACTGAAAGATCTATGTTTATACAACATTAAAGTAATTTTAAATATATTATGCATCAATCAGGGTGTCAATATTTGTCTTCCAAGTTAGCAGGGACAGCCAAGTTCTTATCTGGCATATCATAACTTAGTGCCACCTTTCCTACAAAATACACATGTAAAAATTCACATGCAGAACTCCTGTGTATTCTGTGTTAGTTGTTGATTGTTTGCAGGTGAAAAAAGGAGCAACAAAGTCCAATCGGCAGTGGTGACATTTTTAATATACTCACCTTCCCCGATAGACAAACTTCATGGGTTCGACTGCCAATGCAGTGGCTACCACATCATCCGCATTGTGCCTGCGGCCACTAACTGTCATTAGGCCATCCAACTTTCCTACCACAAACACCAAATAGTCCTGAAAAGAAGACAGAATTAGAGATGGGCAAAACCTCCAGACTCCCAGTGATATATGCCTGACTAAAGCCAACAATATTCTTAAGATCTGTATGAAGTCACTGCCCTGACACAGAATTCCAGTGAATTCATGGGTGTCAGTTGAGAGTCAGGACAAAGCAGGGCCTCAGGTAGCTCATTCACACTTACAGGACCCACAAAGCCAAGCAATCCTGTTCTTGTAAAGGGTTGGTCTGAAACAGGAACGCCAGCTGCCGTCACTGGAAATGCCTGAAAGAACACATAAGTATTCAGACACTCACAGTACTGGTAAAAGTGAAGATAAAATGCTCTCTACCTCAGATTCATTGCAGCTCTACACTCAGTTGAAAAATTACCTGATGACAAAAGTTACTATCATGTCTAGTATGAACAACAGTTTTTTGAACTGTAAGCACACGTTGCCAGCTAATGTTCCTAATGTTCAGATTTTCATCCAGCGGTACCTCCAAGTTCTTCTCAGCACAGCTGTTCTCAATCCCTTCATGCTCCAGTCTGTTTTGACACCAGGGGTTGCCCCAAACCAGGTGCAGGATCTTGGCACTTAGCCTTGTTGAACCTCATGAGATTAACATGGGCCCACTTCTCGAGCTTGTCCAGGTCCCTCTGGATGGCATCCCGTCCCTCAGACATGTCAACCACACCACTCAGTGTGGTGTTATCTGCAAACATGCTAACATGCTAAGAGTGCACTCGATTCCACTGTCTATGTCATTGATGAAAACATTAAACAGTACTAGTGCCAATATTGACCCCTGAGGGATGCCATCTGGACATTGAGTTATTGACCACTGAAGAGCAATATAGTTGGTGATACAACATAACACTATCCCTGAAGTTCCTTCAGCAGCCTCAACACTCCTGCTTTATTCTTTAGAACATGCTGCAAAGCCACTCTGCATGAAAGGCTCAGGTGGACAAAGGGGAGTTGTGTTTTACATTTGGTATACAAGCTTCACTTCACTGCTTTAAGCTTTGAAAGAAATTTTAAACAGACACTGAAAGATCTATGTTTATACAACATTAAAGTAATTTTAAATATATTATGCATCAATCAGGGTGTCAATATTTGTCTTCCAAGTTAGCAGGGACAGCCAAGTTCTTATCTGGCATATCATAACTTAGTGCCACCTTTCCTACAAAATACACATGTAAAAATTCACATGCAGAACTCCTGTGTATTCTGTGTTAGTTGTTGATTGTTTGCAGGTGAAAAAAGGAGCAACAAAGTCCAATCGGCAGTGGTGACATTTTTAATATACTCACCTTCCCCGATAGACAAACTTCATGGGTTCGACTGCCAATGCAGTGGCTACCACATCATCCGCATTGTGCCTGCGGCCACTAACTGTCATTAGGCCATCCAACTTTCCTACCACAAACACCAAATAGTCCTGAAAAGAAGACAGAATTAGAGATGGGCAAAACCTCCAGACTCCCAGTGATATATGCCTGACTAAAGCCAACAATATTCTTAAGATCTGTATGAAGTCACTGCCCTGACACAGAATTCCAGTGAATTCATGGGTGTCAGTTGAGAGTCAGGACAAAGCAGGGCCTCAGGTAGCTCATTCACACTTACAGGACCCACAAAGCCAAGCAATCCTGTTCTTGTAAAGGGTTGGTCTGAAACAGGAACGCCAGCTGCCGTCACTGGAAATGCCTGAAAGAACACATAAGTATTCAGACACTCACAGTACTGGTAAAAGTGAAGATAAAATGCTCTCTACCTCAGATTCATTGCAGCTCTACACTCAGTTGAAAAATTACCTGATGACAAAAGTTACTATCATGTCTAGTATGAACAACAGTTTTTTGAATGATGAAGAACACACCAATTCTTAACTTTGCGGTAGCCTTCTTTCTTATCTTTTTCTCAGCTACTCAGCCTTCATAACAAGAGTTGATACTGCTTTTTAAATCAGGATTTATAGTATGCACTCATATAGCGTTTAATCAGAAAGTTTAATCAGCTGTTGCTACTATTAACATCCCCGATGAGATATGTACCCAGGCATGTCACTTCAATTGTGACAAACACTACACTATCAGAACTTTGAGAAAGTTAAGTTTGCTGCAATTATGGGACTGCCTACAATGGAGAACTAGAGCAAAAGCATTAAGCTCATCAACAAGTTCCTCTCATCTACCCGGATGGTTTCCTTGTCTTCTCCCCCCAACTCTTCCATTACATCAGGTTTCTCGCTGGCTGTCTCACTAGCTAAGGATAGTGCTGAAAGCTAAGCTGTTTAAAGCGTTGAGGCTTGGCAAGCTGACAGAAAAAACTTTTTTTAAAAGGGAAGACTATGGTTAGGATTTCTTTCATCTCTCTGGTAGAACTCCATACTGCAGCTGAAGCTTCAAACTGCTGCCCAGTGTAACACTACTTTGTACTCTGACTTTCACTCCTTTCTTGCCAGAAGAAGGAAAACATGAAACTGGGATACCACTGTGAGGAAAAATCTGGGTAGAAAGATCACTTTTCCTTTACTTTGACAAACTACAAGGCTTACGACTCTTATGCTATCTTCCTTACTATCTCTTCTTCCATATACCTAGGAATATGATATCATATATCCAACAGCAAAATGTTTAGTGTTCTAAGCATTACAGCAAATCAACGCTAAAGTTCATTTTGAAAAGCACATACTGTTTGCAATACATAAAGGAAGCTTTTCTAAATAATTTATTATATCTTAAAAAATGCATTTTGATTGCATGGAGAAGCTCACAAATACCAAACTAATTTCTTACTCTATATCCAAGATGTGCACCAATAAACTTGAGATGTCTTCAAGTATCTTTACATAAGACTGCTGTGTTAGTACAGAACTAAGATGAACTTAGTGCTAACAGAGGCACAACACTAGATTGCAGAATATAGAGGTGCTTTGTATTTTTGGTTATAAGAGACAGAATTTTGAGCTCTGATCAAGAATGAAGTAAAGTTTATATGGCTAGGGTTTTTCTAATAAAAAACAAAGTTTAAGGAACAAATAAGTTTATTTCCAAGAAGAAATACCAGAAATGCAACACTGAAACTTTACATTACAAAGAGAAATACAAACCTCAAACACATTCTTGGTGATTCCGAGGAGGCCGAAATATGCCATCCCAGTTGCACCTGAATTCACACATATTTCTCCAACCTCATCAGCTTTGCACAGATAAGGAGTCCCATCCACCTTCACAACACACACATTTGCTAAAGGAAAGGAAGAACATAGAATCATAGCATTGGTGTGTCTCAGCAGCTGATGCAGAAGTTGCTTTGCCACTGACAGGTAAATAAAGATTTTATTATCAATTATCTATCAGTTACAGCAAAAACACAGCATGCAAGAGCTCTATCTTTTTGACAGCCTGTGTGATAATTAAAGATGCAAGTTCACAAATGTGATTTTTTTTTCTTACAGTGCTTCATAACCTACGCATCAGCTGCAATTGAATCCAAAACTGTACCAATTATTTTTCAACATAAAGGCAGATGGTTTGATCAAGTACAAACATATATGAGAATAAAGATGAAAAATAAGAAGATACAAATTACAGATGTACTATTCCTTTTATTTATTGCACACTTAGGTATTCATACCATCATCCATTAAGTTATGTAGGAAACACATTAGAAGTGTAGAGAAAACTAGGCCATTTTATTCTCTCACTGTCAGGTCAATGATTTCTCTGCGTTATGTCCCTCCTTCTTTTAAAGCAGGCCAGTCTGCCAGCTATTATCTGGAGACCACAGACAACTCATCTCACAGAGTTGTCCCTTACTAAACTTACTCCTGTGACTACATTTTATCTCTTCCCTGTCTTCAGTTTGATCACCTTTTTCAACTCTAAATTAAAAGTTTTGTGTTTCATAAAGGTTCTACTGCTATTATCCTTACCAATTTTTCTTCTCAGAAGTCCTACTACACTGAAATTTTCTTATTCCTAACCAAGGATATACATGCCTGTAAACCAAATATTACACTAAACCACTGGATATATTTTACTTCTGACACCACTATTTTCTCAGAGGTTTCTGTGGCTAAGTAGAGCCCTTGCTTAAGCAGTCTGGATTTGATGTTTCCTAATCCCAAAGGTCAAGGAAAAAGGATATGAAGGGAAAAGACATGATGAAACAAGGAAGTTTAGCTTAGCACTTAAGATTAACAAAGAAATAAAAATTACTATCTGGGTCAATAGAAAATAAATAAAGCCTTTGAAAAAATAACACAGACTATGCCATAAACTAATGTTCTTCCCTTTCCCATTGCATCGGCTCCCAACTCAGATTACCAGAGTAGTTTGCAGTCATATCTACTACATCAAAGAAAACAACCATGAGACCCCAGAGATATCAGAAATTTATGTAGTCCGTTTATTTCTATTAGGATTTTTTTAATGTTTTGGCCATGGAACATAGGTCAGATGGGAAACCCAGGTAAGTCTTACAACAGCCACTATGAAACTCTGCATTACTGTTTTCTAATTTAGCCATTCTTAAGTGATACACAGATAGCCCTTACTTCTACCACTGTTCAACTAGCATGACGAGAAATCATATATGGAAAGCAGCACATTTCCTTTAATACTAACAAATGAAAACCCAGCTCTGCTGCAAGCATGGACCAAGAACTCTTCTGGTAGAATAGGTTCATAGGTACATTTTCTAATCTCAGAGAAGTCTTCAGTTCTTACATCTGAATAAGACAGAAAATAATTCACCCTACCAACAGATCATCCTCTAAATTATCTTGGTTTCATAAAAAATATCAGAACAACTAGCATTTATTATTAAAGTGTTTGGAACCACACAATGATAACCTTTGGTGACCAAATAAGGCAATGCCACTCAAAAGCTGGTACAGGTCCAAGTCCAAATTAGAACAACAGTTTCAGTTGCTGAAAATTATATGTATGAACTAGAAAGTTGGAATTAAATTATACAGTATGAACTAAGAGTCGTGCAAAAAATGCATTTTGCAATTTAGGCGGAGAAACTGGAAAAAAAGGCTACTTAATGGCAAATTGAGACAGAATAAGTAGTTTGTTAACAAAGGAAATAACTCGTGTTAATCTAAGAACTCTGTATTGTAATGCTTCAGCAATGATGCCGACCAAAGTGTCAGTAACTGGAGAGAGTGCAACAATTTGTATGCATACACAAATGCTACAGTCCTCAACTCACAAACATGGAGAAACCAACAGATTAGTCCCCAAATGATGCTCTATCCATGAAGACCAAGGACAATACTACCACCCTGGTCAAGTTAAAAAAAATACTTACCAGTAACCAATGTATGATACAGGTAGTCTACACGTACATTCTAACAGCAGGCATAGTTCTGCCCTGTCATGTGATACTGCAAGGTTTTCCTTTTGCAGTTATCTGTAGAGCCTGTACTCTTGCTTCTCCTTCTTTTCCTGCTTCATGTGTGACATACAAGAGAGTGCATCTACCACCATTTCAGTCTCTCTTAACAGCATTGCATCTGAAAAAGAATTAGAGAGAAGGGAAAAGCAGATGGGAAAGGAATGTACATGTGGACACATCACAAAGAACACTGATTACTGATAAGAAAGGTTTCTTTCTTCAAATGCGTCCACATGTACATTCTTATAGAAGGTGACTCTCAGCAGTTAGCCCTGCCATGAGATTTCTGGCAGAGGATGAGAATCCTACTGCGCAAACAAATGACCACACTGATGCCCGACCAAAGTCTGGATTAAGCTTTGGATGTTTCAAGACCAGCACAGCATGAATGCAAGAAGAATGTCAGAAGCCTGCACTACCAAAGGTGCCTGATGAGTGTTAGAAACTGCTCTCTTGTTCCACTTCTGCAGTTTCATAGTGGATCTGCATGCAACTGATATCAATTTGGATTGTTACTGTGTGCCAACAGCAGCAGCAACAGTCCAGCATCTTCTTGTAGCAAGTCTTACTAAAATGCCTGGTTCTGTGAGAATAAAAACAGAAGAGCCCTCCTTGCACTATAGTCTTTAGTTGTAACTTCTGTTCTAGAAGCATGAAGCCTTAGGTAAAATACTTAAAGGCTACGATAAATGCCTCTACCACCATTTGGAATGTATTTGCAGAGAAACCTAGTCTTTGAAAAAAAACAGCATACAGAGATGTCCAATGCAAGGACATGAATCCTTCCCTGCTCTTCTGGGAAAGGCAACAGGCATAAAGCAAGCCAACTTCCTAGATACTGATGAACAAGAATTTAAACTCTAAAGGTGGCCACACAATAATCCAGAGCACATTTAAATTGGAAGACAGTGTCTCATCAAGAGGGTACACATCGCCAGAGATCTCCAAGAGAAGTTCTGCAGTGGCAGGCTGTTGTGTGATAGTGTGAAAGACTGAAGGAGAAGTGGAACACACAGAATTGATTACTATGATGAATTCTAAGGACTTGGTGGGAATGAGGTACTGCTATCTCACTTCACAATCTGAAAGCTTCACAAAGTTGTTCTGTAGTAGCAACTTCTTTCACAAATCAGGCACTGAGAAAAAGGAACCAGATTCCTCTGCAGTGAAGATGCGTCACGATAACTACCAGAACCTGAGAAAAATGTTTGCTGAGACATGGACAGAGGAAACAGTAACATCCACGACATCCATAGACTAGAGACAAAGTAAGCATCCTGCCATTTGAGAAATTTGAACCATTCTCCTTGAACTTCTGGGACAGAAACTGAATGCAGTCACAGTCCAGAACTTTAAACTGTATATGCATACGTTCATCTTGCAGAAGCCTTAGATCTGGCATGAACCCAAAGTTTGAGTATAAGCAAGTAGCTGCTGCAGCACTCTTTCTATGAACCAAGCTTTGTATGATTAAGAGCTATAGGGATATAGATCTTCTGGATTAGAGAAGGTTACTCCTCCGACAAAGAAGGAATGCGAGAAGGATCCCTCTGTAAGAATGGAAACATTTAGACAGGAAGTAGCAGGGAGGCAAACTTGATTGAATACTGTGAGCATCCATATCCAGGTGCAAGCATAAGGTATAATAACGTTCCATGACATGACAGTCGCATGCCTGTTGCCGGGAAATTTGGAGGCACAAAATAGGCAGAAGAAGAGAGGTTTGTTACTCTCCTTACAATCTTTACCAATCCAATTTGAAAAAATAAAATAAAGATTGTTATGAGCCAAATATTGCTTCTTAGCAATGTCAGTCCCAGACAGAATCCATGCAAAATAGCCCAAGGTGTTCAACAGTTGCAGTAAAACATCATCCCTTCAGGAGCTGCAGAGAAGATTCCAGGGGAATGCATACTAGAGTCTCTCTTCAGAATTCCCCTGCTATCTTTGACAGGAAGATTTCTTTGTGGATGCTTGCACTTTTCTGGTGGCTCTTGTGACTAGCATTCACAGTAGATAATGAAAGTGAATAGCCAAGGCTGAAGAGAATGTGGCATCAAGAGTGGCCAACAGGTTAAACAGCAGTGACATGAGGTCCTGGCGCTGAGGGGTCTGTTGAATAAGATCTCCTGAGCAGGTGAGCTCAGTATCTCAAAACAAATAGCAAGATCTGAACAAAAAGAAGGTGAAATTGCACATTTTATCCATGACCTTTTAACCAGCTGGTTCTCGAATAAAGTATGCCAGGGACCTTCAAGGGTAATAAGATCAAAATAATTTGGCTTGACTGAGCAAGTCTCAGCATGACTACCAGTTCTTGGCTAGGAGACTACTTTCACAGCACATTTGACCAAACAAACTTCAGGAATGTGAGCTCTTACATTGTAAAATGTTTGAAAGACTAGGGCATGTAGTTACTTCTAAGATGTGAAATGTATTCAACGCAGATCCAGAAGATGGAACAAAGCCATGGATGGCATCTGACTCAAATTAGGCCTTTGGTGAAAGCTCAGCAACCTAAGGAAAGAAAAGAAACCTAGAACCAGACAAAGAGCAAGACTCCGTCAGCAGAGTAATTAAAGAGGGCAACTATCAGGAAAGGAAATGGTGGTATGTTCTCTCCTGTATGCCAAACACCAAATGCAAATGGACAAAGTACATCCTCCACGAATACCACACAAGAAAAAGCATAAATCTTACAAAGTAAAGCACAAGTATATCCACTATTAGAATGTACATGCAGACTCATTTGAAAATAAGTCATTGATTTCCTTAAGCCATTGATTTCTTTTCATTTGGCACGCAACTATAAATAACTACTAGCCTTTTTATTTTCCTCCTACTCTGAAAGCTTATACATTTTTTTTTAAGAGACAGTCACAGGGAACAAAGTAATTGGATTATTCTCTAGAAAGAATTCTATTACCTATGTTCTGACATAATGAATGTACAGAGAAATTTCACTAAAATATACCTTAAACCTGGAATTTTTATTATTTGGTCATATTGAAGCTAATCTGCCCCAGATACTGATAGCCCAATGGTGATCAGAGTTCTAAAAGAGCTAATTCAGTAAGATGCCCAACTTCTGTTTAACCTACAAGTAGTTTTGTCACTTACTACTATATTTTAAAATAACAATAGCCATCAATACCACTTAGAGGCACTAAATGGCTACACAGGTAAGTATTCTTCCCACACACAATCACACCAGTCACTCCATGTTTCTTACTAATGTAGAAAGTCCTGGTAGTGTTGTCAATAATCTGTCAATGGCATCCTAAACCAGAAGGGCCCATTAGATTTGCCATACAACGCTCCAAGGCATTTGACAAAAGAGAATGAGTTTTGTCAAAGATTCCTCTTGCGACCCAATTAAGCATTTCACAAGGACAGGGACACATTTTTCATTAGCAACTTACACAGAAGGGGAAGGTGAAATGACTTACTTGCAAACACAGAGGTAATTCTTCCAACATCATAAGGCAGACTTGAACCTGCCACTGAGCAAAAGGACTAGAGAAAATGAAGCAAGTGGACTTACAGCTGTAATTGTTGAATATGAAGAGCAGCTTAAAGTGCAACACAACTGTAGGCTGCTTTGTGCCCTAGTGTAGTCAAGCACACTCAGCCCAGACAGCACATCTACAGCAAAGCCAGGAGGATGTCCATGTGATAAATTGATCCAGAGAACAATTTTAATTGATCCTGCATCAAATACCACTTTTTTGAACTCTCAAAAACCGGACCAACATACAGTTCAACCTCAGTCGGTTCACCAAAGGATCCATTACTACCTAAAGGGCATGCAAACTTGTTCCCTCCGTGTTCCTGTGACTAACTCGTAATCTAAGAAGAGGATTGGGAGCACAGCTATATTTCAGTAAATTGAAGAGGACATCAGTCAACAGAACAACGAAACCAGACAGCAGTAGTAGTACATCACATATGTATTCTAGTTGAAGTTTAAAAATAACCATTCTGTGGAGACAGATAATCCAGCTACAGCTGACCATCTTCTGGGTCTTTGCAGACAAGTTTAACAAGGGGGATCTTGTGGTTGGTGTCTACCACTGGCCACCTGATCAAGAGGAGCCTACTGATAAAGCCTTCTTACCCCAGCTACAGGAGGCATCCTGCTCAAAGGCTCTCGTCCTGCTGGGGGATTTCAGCCACCCAATAGTAAGAGGGTGAGCTGCAGACAATCCAGGAGCCTCCTGGAGTGCCTTGATGATAACTTCCTAATACAGGAAATAGACAGCCCTGCCCGAGGGGATGTGATACTAGACCTGATAGTCACCAATGCACGTGAGCTCATCAGAGATGTCAAGCTTGGAGACAGCCGGGGCTACAGCAATCATGCCCTGGTGGAGTTCACAGTCCTATGGGATCCGCAACAGACAAGGAGTGTTGTCAGGACCCTGAATTTTAGGAAAGCACACCTCCAGCTCTTCAAGGAGTTAGTCAAAAAGGACCCCCTGGAAAACAGTCCTCGGGGACAAGGGGGCAGAACAGAGCTGGCACATCTTTAAGGATGCTTTCCATAGAGCACCAGAGATCTCAATCCCCAGGTGCAAGAAATCAAGCAAGAAAGGGAAGAGACCAGCATGGCTGAGTTGGTACCTGCTGGTCAAACTGAAAGGCAAGAAGGAACCGCCCAGGCAGTTCAGGCAGGACCAGGCATCCTGGCAAAAGTATAGGGATGCTGCCCGGTTATGTAGGGATGAGGTCAGGAAGGTCAAGGCGCGGCTGGACCCGGACCTGGCGAGGGATGCTAAGAATGACAAGAAGGGCTTCTACAGGTATGGCAACCGGAGAAGGAAGGTTAAAGACAGCATGCCTCCCCTGACGAGCAAGAATGGCAAATTGGTATTGACAGGCAAGGAGAAGGCTGAGGTTTGCAAGAACTTTTTTGCCTTGGTCTTCGCTGCCAGCCTCTCTCCTCACACTTCCTGAGTTGAAGGACCACGCAAAACCAGGGGTGATGAGAATGAGGAACCATCCACCGTAGGAGAAGAGCAGGTTTGAGACCTTCTGAGGAGCCTGAAGGGACATAAGTCTATGGAACCTGACGAAATCCACCCTTGGGTCTGGAGGGAGCTGGCGGATGAAGTTGCTAAGCCGCTTTCCATTATATTTGAAAAGTCATGGCAGTCCGATGAAGGTCCCGCTGACTGGAAAAGGGGAAACATAACCCCCATTTTCAAAAAGGGGAAAAAAGGAAGACCTGGGAAACTACAGGCCGGTCAGTCTCACCTCTGTGTTCGCCAAGATCATGGAGCTAATCCTCCTGGAATCTCTGCTAATGCCCTTGGAAGATAAGGACTTGATTGGTGACAGCCAACATGGCTTCACCAAGGGCAAGTCATGCTGAAAAGCTTGGTGGCCTTCTAAGTTGGTAGATAAGGGCAGGGTAACAGACATCATCTAGCTGGACTTAGGCAAAGCGTTTGACACTGTCCCAAAAAACATAGTGGTCTTGAAATTGGAGACACATGGATTTGATGGGTGGCACACTCAGTGGATGAGGAACTGGCTAGATGGCCACACTCAAAGGGTTGCGGTCAATGGCTCAAAGTCGAAGCGGAAACCAGTCACGACTGGTGTTCCTCATGGGTCACTACTGGGACCCGTGCTGTTGAACATCTTTGTCAGAGACATGGACAGTGGGATAGAGTGCACCCTCAGCAACTTTGCTGATGACACCAAGCTGTGTGGTGTGATCAACACGCTGGAGGGAAGGGATGCCTTCCCAAGGGACCTTGACAGGCTTGAGAGTTGGGCCCATGCAAACCTCATGAAGTTCAACAAGGCCAAGTGCAAGATCCTGCACATGGGTCATGACAATCCCAGGCATAAATACGGGTTGGACGCAGAGTGGACTGAGAGCAGCCTTGAGGAGGACTTGGGGGTTTTAGTGGACAAGAAGCTCAACATGAGCCAGAAAGTGAGCCGCATCCTGGGCTGCATCAAGAGAAGTGTGGCCAGCAGGTCGAGGGAGGTGATTCTGCCCCTCTACTCTGCTCTGGCGAAACCCCACCTGCGTCCAGCTCTGGAGTCCTCAGCATAGGAACACTCAATGGCTCAAAGTCGAAGCGGAAACCAGTCACGACTGGTGTTCCTCATGGGTCACTACTGGGACCCGTGCTGTTGAACATCTTTGTCAGAGACATGGACAGTGGGATAGAGTGCACCCTCAGCAACTTTGCTGATGACACCAAGCTGTGTGGTGTGATCAACACGCTGGAGGGAAGGGATGCCTTCCCAAGGGACCTTGACAGGCTTGAGAGTTGGGCCCATGCAAACCTCATGAAGTTCAACAAGGCCAAGTGCAAGATCCTGCACATGGGTCATGACAATCCCAGGCATAAATACGGGTTGGACGCAGAGTGGACTGAGAGCAGCCCTGAGGAGGACTTGGGGGTTTTAGTGGACAAGAAGCTCAACATGAGCCAGAAAGTGAGCCGCATCCTGGGCTGCATCAAGAGAAGTGTGGCCAGCAGGTCGAGGGAGGTGATTCTGCCCCTCTACTCTGCTCTGGCGAAACCCCACCTGCGTCCAGCTCTGGAGTCCTCAGCATAGGAAGGACGTGGACCTGTTGGAACGAGTCCAGCAAAGGGCCATGAAGATGATCAGAGGGCTGGAGCACCTATGCTACGAGGACAGGCTGAGAGAGTTGGGGTTGTTCAGCCTGGAGAAAAGAAGATTCCAGGGAGACCTTACAGCAGCCTTCCAGTACCAAAGGGAGCCTACAGGAGAGATGGGTAGGGACTCCTTGCCAGGGAGTGGAGCGACAGGACAAGGGGCAATGGCTTCAAACTGAAAGGGGGGAGATTTAGACTAGATACCAGGAAGAAGTTCTTTACTGTGAGGTGCTGAAGCACTGGAACAGGTTGCCCAGACAAGCTGTGACTGCCCCATTTCTGGAGACATTCAAGGCCAGGCTGGATGGGGCTTTGAGCAACCTGCTCTAGTGGAGATGTCCCTGGCCATCGCAGAGGGGTTGGAACTTGATGATCTTTAAGGTCCCTTCCAACCCGAACCATTCTATGATTCTGTGATTAATGAGGTAAATGAAACAAGATCAGTACCACTTGCTACACGATGGTTGAATTTTTTGTCTGCAGACTGGAAAGGTGTCTGCTTCCTATTACTCATGAGGGCCTTGATGTACAGAGAAGAGGTGGTTGCTGGAACGACACAAGATGGCTCTCCCCTTCATCTTTACCTTGAGCAAATACAGAGAGGCAGGCTTTGTAACCACAGCTCAGCAAGGCATGAGACTCATAATGGGATGAAGAATAGCAAAGCCACAGGTGCTAAGGCCATGACCAGAATGAATCGGGTTCTGTGGTCACTACACAGTAAACCTGAAGGAGTAAGGAGAATTTAAAAAAAAATAAGATAAAATCTGTCTCATCCTCTCCGAGCACATCCAGGACTACATAAGGACAGGCCTGAAGCTAGTGGTACCCTTGGATAGTGCGAGGGAGCATTACGCTACCAGCCTAAATGTTGCAATCTTCACTTCTGCAGTAGAAGGCATTAAGTGGTTTTTCAGGACACAGATCCCAGTCATTGTCCAGAGTCTTAGGTCTGGTTTGGCACTCTTTCTGAGCCTTCTCAACAAGTAATACATGCCTCAGCAGCCTAGCCTCAAAAGAAAACAAAAGGGATAAAGGATAAATTCTCCTTGCTACAATCAACTTAATGGGCTGGGGAACAATGCCAGTATCTAACTACTTTAAAAAGCACAGTGTTGCAAATAGATGTCATTAAGAAACTGAGGGTAACCCAGAACTGGACAGTTTGGTGGGATATCCAGAGTCTGGGACTCTCAGAATTGTTGAGGTTGGAAGGGACCTCTGGAGGTCCTCTGGTTCAACCCCTCAGCTCAAGCAGCGCTACCTAGAGCCAGTTGCCCAGGATTACATCCAGACAGCTTTTCAGTATCTCCAAGGATGGAGACTCCACAACCTCTCTTGGCAATCCATTCCAGTGCTGTCACCCTCACAGTGGAAAAAATTTTTCCTTCTGTTCAGAGGGAAGCTCATGTGTTTCAGTTTGTGTCCACTGGCTCCTGTTCTGTCATGGGACACCATTGAAAGAGCCTGACTCAGTTTTCCCTGTAATGTCCCTTTTGACATTTGTACATGATGACGAATTTCCCCCCCTATCCTGTTCTCTTCCAGGCTGAACAGTCCCAGCTCTCTCAGCTTCTCATACACTGCAATACTCTTAATCATCTTAATGATCCTTTGCTGGACTCACTTCAGTAGCTCCACCTCTCGCAGCAGAGAGCCCAGAAATAGACACAGTACTGCAGGTTGTGGCCTCACCAGGGCTGAATACAGGGGAAGACTCACCTCCCTTGGCCTGCTGACAACACTCCTTCTAATGCTGCCCAGTGTACCATTAGCCTTCCTTGCCACAAGGGCACATAGCTGGGTCATGTACAACTTTGTGGCCATCATAAACCCCAGGGCCCTTTCTGCAAAGCTGCTCTCCAGATGGTTGGCTCCCAGCACATCCTGATGCATGGGGCTATTCCTCCCCAGGGGGAAGGACTTTGTGTTTGTCCTTGTTGAACTTCACAAGGTTCCTGTCAGATCATTCCCTCAGCCTGTTGAGGTCCCTCTGGATGGCAACATAACCCCCTGGTGCATTAGCCAAACTTGCTGAGGATACATGCTGCCCCATCACCCAGATCATTAATGAAGATGCTCAACAGAACTGGAGCTAGTATTGAGCCCTAACAGCTAGTTACTGGCCTGCAACTAGACTTTGTGCCCCCAACTACCACCCTCTGGGTCTGGTTGTTCACCAGTTTTCACCATCTCCCTGTCTGTTCATCCAGCCCATACTCCATCAGCTTCTCTGTGAGGATCTAAAAGGTGACAGTTTTTAAAACCTAAGGTCAAGATAGACAATGTCTACTGCTCTCCTCTCATCTACCAAGCCAGTCACTTCATCATAGAAGGCAATCAGGTGGGTGAAGCGTGACTTCTCCTTGGTGAAACCATGCTGACTATTCCCGACTACTTTCTTGTCCTCCATGTGCCTGAGAAAAGTGTTTCCTGAATTAGCTGTTCCATCACCTTCCGAGGGTTTGAGGTGAGACCGGCTAGCCTGTAGTTCCCTGGATTCTTCTTCTTGAAGACAGGAGTGACATCTGATTTCCTTGAGTCCTCAGGCACTTCTCCCAGTCACTATGGTCATTGAAAGATTGTTAAGAGTGGCCTCACAATGACATCAAACAGCTCCCTCAGCACTCATGGGTTGAATCCCATCAGGGCCCATGGACTTGTGCATGTTTTGTTTGTTAAAGTATTACTGAACTCCATCTCTTCTACCGAGGCTATGTCTTCCTTGCTTCAGACTTTCCCCCAGGTCTCCAGGGCCTGGGATTTCTGCCAGGCAGTCTGTATGGTACAGACTGAGATGAAGGTGGCATTCAGTATATCTCAGCCTTTTCCATGTTCTGTTTTGCTGGATTATCTTCCTCATTCAGCAGTAGGCCCACATTTTCCCCGGTCTTCCTTTTGTCACCTACATATTTATAGAAGTCCTTCCTGTTGCCTTTAACACCCCTCCCCTGATTCAGTTCTAGCTGGGCTTTGGCTTTCTTTACTCAGTCACTGCACACTCAGACATTGTCTCTGTATTCCCCTCATGTTGCTTGCCCGTGCTTTCACCTTGTGTCTACTTCCTTATTATGTATGATTTCTGACAGGAGCTACTTGTTCATCCATGCAGGACTCCTGGCATTTTTGCCCAACTTCCAGCTCTTTGGGATGGACTGCTCTTGATCTTGGAGGAGGTGATCTGGTGAATATCAACTAGCTTTCTTGGGCCAATCTTCCCTCCAGGGCCTTATCCCATGGGACTCTACCAAGCAGCTCCCTGGAGAGGCCCAAGTCTGCTCTCCTGAAGGGTAGAGCCGTGATCTTGCTTTTACCCTGCTCTGCTCTTTCAGGATCCTGATCTCTACTATTTCATGATCACCGTAGCCTTCAACCTTCACATCCTCCTCATTTGTGAGTATGAGGGTCAGCAATGTAGCCTTCAACCTTCACATCCTCAATGAATGCCTCCTCATTTGTGAGTATGAGGGTCAGCAAAGACCCTCTCCTCATTGGCTCCCCAATCACTTGGGTTAGGAATTCATCATTGATGCTCTCCAGGAACCTCCCGGATTGCTTATGCTCTGTCATGTCGTGAGGCTGCTTCTAGCTGTCTGCAGAAGGCCTCATACAGTTGTTCCTCCTGGTCAGGCAGTCTACAGCAGACACCATTACAATGTCATCCGTACTGGTCTGCTCTTTAATCCTTAACCTATAAGCTCTCAGTTGGTTCCTCATCCATCCTCAGATGAGGTCCATGCATTCCAACTCTTCTCTCACAGAAAGGTCAGCTCCTCTTCTTGTCCTTCCTAAAGAGACTGTATTCCATCAAGTCTCTATGATCCCAGGTAAGTGAATTTTTCCAGAGGGGAGCAACACAGCTGGTGAAAGGGCTGGAAGGCAAGTCCTGTGAGGAGCAGCTAAGGTGTTTGGGCTTGTCTAGTTTGGAGAAAAGGAGGCTGAGGGGTCTCTAAAGCTCTCCACATTGCTCTCTACAGCTTCTTGAGGAGAGGGTGTGGAAAGGGAGGTGCTAAACTTTTCTCCCTGGGATCTAGCAATAGTACATGTGGGAGTGGTTCAAAGTTGAGCCAGGGGAGATTTAGACTGGACACTAGGCAAGAGGGTGGTCAACCTCAAGAACAGACTTCGTAGAGAGAAGGAGCCTGTCAGTGTTCAAAAGGCATTTGGACAATGCCCATAATAACATGTTTTAACTTTTGGTCAGCTCTGATGAGCTATGGCAGTTGGACTAGATGATCGTTGTAGGTCTCTTCCAACTGAAATTATTCTAATCTATTCTATTCTACTCCTATTCTATTCTATTGTGGATAATCACTTCTGCATGAAAGATGGCATTTTGTACTATGCTTTATGTTTTGTTCTGCTGTATTTGTTATTAAATACCTGTATGTCAGTCAGTACTAATGCTAACAAGCAAACAATAAAACAACTCTGCAGACCAGCAAAGAGCACCTGCCCATACCAAAACCTATGGTCATTCAGTTTTATCATTGATTAATCCCTGCTGAAAACACTGAACAATCTAATAGAGACAGTATTTAATCATCAGGTGTTTAGGTAACGCATCAAAACGTTAAGTGATACTACCTTGAAGGTATTTATCACTTGATATTTTTATTTATGTCAACAGCACAAGTTATCATACGTGGACTATGCTTAAGTCTAAATGAAATGCTTTCCTACCTCCAGGCATAATCTGACCGACATCCTGTACAGTTAACACTGACAGCTTCTCTTCTGTATCCACTCTTATCACACCAAAACTCAGACAATTCATAGATAACACTGCTTTTCCTGGAGGAGGCCCACCCAGTTCTGGAGGTCTGAAAAACAGAAAGTCAAACCAGACAAGAATTAACAGAAAAATGTTTATCAAAAACACTGTGCAAGTCTCTCAGGCTTGTTAAGGTAAAGAGAAATAATGGTTTCTCATTTTGAAAAGCAATAATGGTCTCTTATTGTAAACAAACAAGAGTTAGGACTGGTAACACATTTTAAGTATATGAAAAAGAAGCTACAATAAAACATCAAATAGTTTCCCCCCTTTCTAAAATGTTACAGAGAGGATTTAGCTCTATTATGGGCAAAGAAGTGTCAAGAATAAGCACTTAAAGGCTAAATTTCCTAAACACCAGGAAAAATGAGGAACTGTTTGGAGGGCTTGACACTTCTTACTCTGAGCAGAATTGAGGACCAACAACTCCATTTTGTGCAATCATTCAACTCAGGATGGACCAGAACAAAAGGTTCCAGGTGCTGTGTAAAAAAACCCAAACAGTTCTTTAAGTTCATTTTTTTAAAACTGGGAAATGTCAGTAATCCCACCAGAGAAAGTACTCTCCAAAATCTCAAACTTTTTTTTCCCAAGTTTTCTTGAAATTGAGTTTCTGAAAAAGCACATTTTGATCAAAACGACTGTCAAAAAATTCCAGCATATTCCATCCATGTGTCTATTCATAATCAAAGTATTTCCTTTTTTTCAGAGCATCTCTTGCTATATCCAGAAATTCAATGGTATTTTTCAGGCCAGTTACAAGTATTTTTTTGCCTTTTGTTAGCCCCGTGTTTACAAGACATTGTATATAAGCTATTACCTGAACATCAGCATTTTCTTCCTCCCAAATAAGTAAGTCTTGATTTGGGGGGCATTTTATAAAGGTTCTCCAGCAACATCAGTGAGGAAAAGACCTCGCTTTCCCAAGTGGTGTAAAAAAAAAACCTTATGGCTGACTATTTTTAATATTTTAATATAATACTACTTTTAATACTTTTAATATAATAAAATATTAAACTTTTGAAAGAAAACAAAACAAAAATCACCCATCCTTCAGGGAAGGAGATACACATGAGCCCCAGACTTCCTCTGTCTACGTCTTTGGGCATCTTTATGTGGTTAATCATCTTTTCTGACTACCATTTTAACACCCGATACACTTCAATAGCCAAGGAATGCTTCAGTTCACTTCTCAGAAAAGAGAATTACCTGCGAATAGCAACAGTTAGTGCCTCTGAAGAACTAGCACAGGGACAGATTACTTCTGGTCTCAAACCTCTGGACTGAAATACATTCAGGAATGCATCACATGAGGATATCGACCCTAAAAAGAACAGTCACACAATTGGTAACATTTTGCCAAGGGCAGGAAAGCTTGTGCTGCAGGATTTCAAAGTCTATGCTTACTCTCAGCTCAGCTATACAAATATAGTTGCATCCATGCACAAAAAATATACTTTCCAATATGTTATTAGGTATTAGATATTCCAGTCTATTATTAGATGTTAGATTTGTAGGAAAAAACCCACCAGTGGTTAACAACTAACTCACTCAATGAAATTCACAACTGCATACTCTCTGGCAGCACTCTGTAACACTTAGCATCATGGAAAGTCCTTCAGTGATCAGAACATTTTATCACTAAGGGTGTTACCCCTTGTATCTGTCTGTTTCCTATATAGTTCCTATATGCGTGTTTCTTATAGAGGTCACAGAAGCAAGGCATTTAGAAACTAAATTTAGAAACTAATGCTTCTGACATATCTTCACTTCAGTTTAGAACTCCACCTGGCCTTTAGCACTCAGCCCAAAATGTAAGAGGATATCTCCTCACCTACAGCTTTGTATTTTACAGTTGTGGAATTGCAGCACATAATGCAAACCAGCAAACTTCACTGATCATACTACATCCTAGGTTTAATTTCGTGTCAATTCATATAAGAGTATAGCATTGATGAAAAGATGAAGTTATAAAAATGAATTTACACAACTAAGTATAGCTAAGAAGTGCAAACAGCAATGAACAAGCAGTAGTATCACAAGCATGCACATAGAATTTTACTATAGAATGAACTGCTGAACTTTCTAAGCATCACCTCTGAAACAGCGCTTACACGTATAATCTTAGCAAGACTATTTCAAGCTTTCATCTTCTGCCATCACAACTTCCTGAGCTCTCAATATGCAACTCCGAGGAATCAGAAATACTCTTGATTTTCTGTTGTATGAGAACAGCAACACTAAGCAACTAAGGTATATTCTTGCCTGTTGGAAAACAATCTCCCAGCTGCTTTCTCAGATTACTGTAAACCACCACCATGATTGACAAAAAAAAGGCAAGAACCTACTGCATACTCTAGTTAATAGCTGCCATAGTTTTGAATTAAGGCTGTGACTGCTCCCATTTTTATGTCCTTGCACATGATTGAGACAAGCCCCAGGGGCATGTACAGAATCAGACACACAGCAACTCAAAGATTTTATGTCTACATGCAATACACGAGGAACTACTTCGAAATGGGCATTACGATTTACTTGAAATTTTAAAAGCCTCTTTCAAATTACATTGCCAACTACTCTTTATATAAGAAATAGATCCTTCAGAATGTTTTC
The DNA here is from genome assembly GCF_001431845.1 of Calidris pugnax. Classification (NCBI taxonomy): domain Eukaryota; kingdom Metazoa; phylum Chordata; class Aves; order Charadriiformes; family Scolopacidae; genus Calidris; species Calidris pugnax. The sequence goes on from NW_015090908.1 coordinate 93,812, forward strand.
TGTATTTGCCCTAGTGTCCTTGGCAAAGAAATACTGCTACTGTCTCTGTCTTACTGAAGATGAACTATAGCCAGTACTGCTGAGCTCCTACAGTGCAGACCCAGAGTTCTGTGATTTACAGTGTGCTTTAGTTAACCTTGGACTGATAACGTCCTGGTTCCAGTGGGGATAGAGCTAATTCTCCCCAAGATCCAGCAGGGAGGCAGGTTATTGCATGCCACTCAGCCATGCCCAGTCTATAGCCGGGAGGGAGCTGCCTGGGGAGGGGGCAGTGGGCTGGAGCACCCTGGGTCTGGTTGGTGAGCGACGGTATTGTAATCATGTTTCTATATTCCTCTATTAGTGTTGTTGTTTTACTTGTTCCCTTTGCTGTTCTGTTAAACTGCCTTTGTCCCAACCCATGAGTTTTGCCTTTTTCTTCCCATTCTCCCCTCAGAGCCGTGGGAAGGGCGAGAGAGTGGCCACGTGGCTCCTTGTTGCCGGCTGAGGCCAAACCACGACAGACTGACACTCAGAAAATGAATTCATACTCACATGGATTAGCTCCATCTGCCACTATTAACATTCGTAAGGAGCTCAGACTGACATCTCTCTGATCCCTCTGAGCCAAAAGCGACCAGTGCATATCACGTGACTTTACTACTGCCACGCGGGCTGAAAATAAAAACAATAATAAGGTGTGTGTGCAGACCAAAATAAAGAAAAACCATAAAGTTATATAAATATTGTTGTGAAACAAATTACAAACATAGAAAACAAATACAAATGCCAAATATTTAACTATGACGTGTATACTCAGTGTCTCCAGATAGTCTTGACTATGGAATTTAAATGTTTACTATATATATTCAAATACTGAGATAAGAAACACAGTTTCTTTAAAGGTCTATCAGAAGCCATCAACATCACTCATCAATGAATTTATCAGTACATATAGTACTGAAATGGAATACCTGATTGCTAAAGCTGTGGCAAAGAAAGTTAGCTGGATAAATCAGCAGCAGCCTCAGATGCAGCAGACATTTTATACAAACAAATGAATTTATTTTCTTTTTTAATCATCCAAAAAGTTATGGGTTAAGTAAAAATACTTTAAGGTTACCTTTGTATGAGCAGACCTTCTGTATCCAGGAAAGTGGATTAACCTTCATTAATGCATAGGGAATACTGATGACATGCATCCTGTTCATAACACTCTATGAGAAAAATATTAAAAAAAAAAACCAACTTTCAGGTGACTCGAAGAATACACAGCACATACCAGATCTTTAGAAAAAAAAAAAAAATCACAGCTACAGCATAACTCTTACATTTAACTACTAGTGAAAACTATGTATATACTCAGTAAAAACATAAGCTATGCCTGTGCAGTCTATTGATGAAAAAGTAACACTTTATTCTGACAAATATAAATATTGAAATATAAAAAGTTTGAGAGAGATTATGACATATGATACCAATACTCTAACCTCTGAGAGAAGTAACTTGCTGCAGTTTTTTTCATTCATTTAAATACTCACTGTTAATACTCCATGCCAAAGGCCAGCATCTCTTTTGAAATCCAAGACATTTGTTAGTGTTTCAGCTGAAAATGAAGGAAAAACTCTGAGACTTAAGAAGCATATTTATGAGAATATTTAAGAACTCAATATTTTTTTAAAGCAACTATGAAACTTCCAACACCACTAGGAAATCAAAGCTATGTTGTCATGCCTTCTTGTCTATAACTGGCTGCTTAGGCTGGTGTCTTATTTTACTTAAAACAATAATCTTTAAATTATGATTATAAACTAGATTATTACAAGGTATTTAGGAGCCTGTTTTCATTATAATACCACTTCCATGTGTTTGTTACATTTGTCAATGAAATATACAGACCAAAACCTTAGTTTTGATGCAAAGTTTTTCAGCTGAACTGGAAAAATTCAGCTATATTTGAAAGACTTAAATATAGTGATAAATCTGAGAAATTTGAACACTTTATGTGATTTTAAAAAATAGAATCAAAGATTTTTAAATCAAAGATTCAGACTGTAGACGGATATCTTCTATTGATGAGGTGAAGCTTGCTTATCACTGAGGATGCAGAAATTGTTCTTGGGGTATTTATTGTTCTTTTTCATTTTTCAGAACGTAGACAGCTGTTTCCCAATAAATAAAACACTTCACTAAGTCAGCCGTCTATCAGTTCATTCTCTGAGTGACTGAGAGCTACAGTCGCTCAGTCCCAGTACTGGCACGTAGTCCCAGTCACGTGCCTGTACATAAGGAAAAGAATTTGCCTTGGTATTCACCAGCTAGGGCTCTAGCCACACTGACCAAGTCACAGAAAGCAAAGGCAGGAATTGGGAGGGCAAATTGAGCCTGACAAATTTGGTGGCCTCCTACAACAGTGTGACAATGTTGGTAGCTAAGAGAAACTGATGTCATCTACCTGGACTCGTGCAAGGCATTTGACACCATCCCGCATGACATCCTGGTCTCTAAATTGGAGAGACATGGGTTTGATGGAATCGGCGAATAATGAACTGGCTGCATGGCTGCACTCAAAGATTTGCTGTCAACGGCTCAATGACCATATGGAAACCAGTGATGAGTGGCGTTCCTCAGGGATCAGTACCGGGATCAGCACTATTCAGCATTTTTGTTGGTGACAGTGCAATTGAGTGCACCCGCCACAAGTTTGCTGACAACATCAAGCTGTGTGGTATGGTCGACACACTGGAGGAAAAGCATGCCATCCAGAGGGACCTGGACAGGCTTGAGAGGTGACCCGTACAAAACTTATGAAGTTCAACCAGGCCAAGTGCAAGGTCCTGCATATGGGTCAGGGTAATCCGAAGCACGAATACAGGTTGGGCAGAGAATGGATTGAGAGTAGCCCTGAGAAGAAGCACTTGGGGGTGTTGGTGGACAAGAAGCTCAACATGAGCCAGAAATGTGTGTTTGCTGCCCAGGAAGTCAGCTGCATCCTGGGCTGCATCAAAAGTGTGGCCAGCAAGTCAAGGGAGGTGATTCTGCTCCTCTACTCTGCCCCCAACATAAGAAAGACATGGATCTGTTGGAACGAGTCCAGAGGAAGGACACAAAGATGATCAGAGGGCTGGAGCACCTATGCTACAAGGACAGGCTGAGAGAGTTGGGGTTGTTCAGCCTGGAGAAGAGAAGGCCCCGGGGAGATCGTATGGCAGCCTTCCAGTATCTGAAGGGAGCCTACAATAAAGAAGCGGAGGGGCTCTGTATCAGTGAATGTAGTGAAACTGAAAGTGAGTAGATTTAGATTAGATATTAGGAAGAAATTCTTTATTCTGAGAGTGGTGATGCACTGCAAGTTGTGGATATCCCATCCCTTGAAGGGAAGGTTGGATGGGGCTTTGAGCAACCTGGTCTAGCGGAAGGTGTCCCTGCCCATGGCAGAGGGGTTGGAACTAGATGACCTTTAAGGTCCCTCCTACCTCTTACTGTTCTATGATTCTATGAAATGTGAATCTTTCATATCCTCATTACTTTTAACCCTTCAGGAAAAGTGAACTGCAGAGAACTGGATTTACTAGAGAGAGCAGCCAGCAGTTTCACAGCACCTTATGACAGACTCTGTATGATCATCACAGAGAAGCTGATGAAGTATGGGCTGGATGAGCAGACAGGGAGGTCAACTGAAAACTGGCTGAACATCCAGGCCCAGAGGGTGGTGACTGGTGGCACAAAGTCTAGTTGGAGGCCAGTAACTAGCTGTGTAGCTCAGGGCTCATACACCAAAACTGGCAGCATCCAAAGCTCTTCAAAGAGACCCAAGCTGCTCAAATGGCCTGTAGGATTAGTCTAAGAAAGTTCCCTCAATTTCTGATGGCAGGGTTCCTCTAACTCTGCATGTGGGCATCTCACCTTATGACTTCATAAAGTTCATCTAACTTCTAGTTCAAAATGCACTAGAGACGGCAATACCAATTTGTAGCAAAGCTGTTTTCAAGAGGATGAAAAATCAGTATAGCTCTTACCACTGACTAAGAAATTTATTAAGACTGAAAAATCCAAACCCTTGAATAAAAGAAATAAGGCTGTTAGGTTTAAGAATTTTTAATACACATTATGATTCCATAAGTGGCTTCTTACTGTCCTTCACATATCACATCAACTACGAATGAGGATGTTTGTCTCTCATTTTGCAGTTAAAGCTACTACTGCTAATTTGACGTTCTTTTAAGACAGTAAACATGATTTTGCAAAACAAATTGTCTGAATATTCAAAGCTATGAGTATAATTTTAAAGTTGTACCAATCTAACTTACCTTCTGAATAACCACATGCCTGAGTCAATGCATGACAATGTGCCAGCATGGAAGCATGAGATATAGTAATGCCCACTGTGCTGCCCTCTTTACTTGTTTTGTACTGAAAATAGAGAGTTTACACAAGCATTAGATTAACAACAAAATCTAGAAAATTTACAGTAGTGAACTGAAATAATATTTTATTATAAAAATGAAGAGAGTTTTTAAAAAAAAATCAAAAAGGTAGAGGTAAACATACATTTATGTTCAGAGAATACACTAATTATCATATGAAATCTGACTGTTTCTCTACTCCAATTAAACCAATTGTCCCAGGGATCCAAAAATGTCAATTATACTCAATCTTTAATCTGATTCAGCACAACCACTCAAATGAGAGCTTGCCTGGCAACCTTGGGGGAAACAATCATGTTCCCCTGTTAAAAATATTATAGTCATCTATTTTACTGCATCAAGAGATTAAAGGAAAAAAACACGCTGTGACAAACTACAATAGAATAACCATAAGTTCGGTATATTATACTAGATCACCTCAATGTAAGCAATCTCAGCACTGGCATCCCGTACTTGTGGATGCCAGTCCTTAGTTGGTTTTGCCAGATGCTTCCCATCAATCACAAACCAAATGAGACGAGGCCAGCCTTCAAAGAAAAAGAAAAGTTACTGTCATTACAGTTGCAGAAATCGTATTTTTTCCCTGGTATTCAGGGACAACAACAGAGGCAAGGAAAAGCTGCAGGATCGCCACCCTGACAGGAAGATGCAGCACTAAGCAAAGTGTGGCCAGCAAGTCAAGGGAGGTGATTCTGCTCCTCTACTCTGCCCCCAACATAAGAAAGACATGGATCTGTTGGAACGAGTCCAGAGGAAGGACACAAAGATGATCAGAGGGCTGGAGCACCTATGCTACAAGGACAGGCTGAGAGAGTTGGGGTTGTTCAGCCTGGAGAAGAGAAGGCCCCGGGGAGATCTTATGGCAGCCTTCCAGTATCTGAAGGGAGCCTACAATAAAGAAGCGGAGGGGCTCTGTATCAGTGAATGTAGTGAAACTGAAAGTGAGTAGATTTAGATTAGATATTAGGAAGAAATTCTTTATTCTGAGAGTGGTGAGACACTGCAAGTTGTGGATATCCCATCCCTTGAAGGGAAGGTTGGATGGGGCTTTGAGCAACCTGGTCTAGCGGAAGGTGTCCCTGCCCATGGCAGAGGGGTTGGAACTTGATGACCTTTAAGGTCCCTCCTACCTCTTACCGTTCTATGATTCTATGAAATGTGAATCTTTCATATCCTCATTACTTTTAACCCTTCAGGAAAAGTGAACTGCAGAGAACTGGATTTACTAGAGAGAGCAGCCAGCAGTTTCACAGCACCTTATGACAGACTCTGTATGATCGTCACAGAGAAGCTGATGAAGTATGGGCTGGATGAGCAGACAGGGAGGTCAACTGAAAACTGGCTGAACATCCAGGCCCAGAGGGTGGTGACTGGTGGCACAAAGTCTAGTTGGAGGCCAGTAACTAGCTGTGTAGCTCAGGGCTCATACACCAAAACTGGCAGCATCCAAAGCTCTTCAAAGAGACCCAAGCTGCTCAAATGGCCTGTAGGATTAGTCTAAGAAAGTTCCCTCAATTTCTGATGGCAGGGTTCCTCTAACTCTGCATGTGGGCATCTCACCTTATGACTTCATAAAGTTCATCTAACTTCTAGTTCAAAATGCACTAGAGACGGCAATACCAATTTGTAGCAAAGCTGTTTTCAAGAGGATGAAAAATCAGTATAGCTCTTACCACTGACTAAGAAATTTATTAAGACTGAAAAATCCAAACCCTTGAATAAAAGAAATAAGGCTGTTAGGTTTAAGAATTTTTAATACACATTATGATTCCATAAGTGGCTTCTTACTGTCCTTCACATATCACATCAACTACGAATGAGGATGTTTGTCTCTCATTTTGCAGTTAAAGCTACTACTGCTAATTTGACGTTCTTTTAAGACAGTAAACATGATTTTGCAAAACAAATTGTCTGAATATTCAAAGCTATGAGTATAATTTTAAAGTTGTACCAATCTAACTTACCTTCTGAATAACCACATGCCTGAGTCAATGCATGACAATGTGCCAGCATGGAAGCATGAGATATAGTAATGCCCACTGTGCTGCCCTCTTTACTTGTTTTGTACTGAAAATAGAGAGTTTACACAAGCATTAGATTAACAACAAAATCTAGAAAATTTACAGTAGTGAACTGAAATAATATTTTATTATAAAAATGAAGAGAGTTTTTAAAAAAAAATCAAAAAGGTAGAGGTAAACATACATTTATGTTCAGAGAATACACTAATTATCATATGAAATCTGACTGTTTCTCTACTCCAATTAAACCAATTGTCCCAGGGATCCAAAAATGTCAATTATACTCAATCTTTAATCTGATTCAGCACAACCACTCAAATGAGAGCTTGCCTGGCAACCTTGGGGGAAACAATCATGTTCCCCTGTTAAAAATATTATAGTCATCTATTTTACTGCATCAAGAGATTAAAGGAAAAAAACACGCTGTGACAAACTACAATAGAATAACCATAAGTTCGGTATATTATACTAGATCACCTCAATGTAAGCAATCTCAGCACTGGCATCCCGTACTTGTGGATGCCAGTCCTTAGTTGGTTTTGCCAGATGCTTCCCATCAATCACAAACCAAATGAGACGAGGCCAGCCTTCAAAGAAAAAGAAAAGTTACTGTCATTACAGTTGCAGAAATCGTATTTTTTCCCTGGTATTCAGGGACAACAACAGAGGCAAGGAAAAGCTGCAGGATCGCCACCCTGACAGGAAGATGCAGCACTAAGCACTGCCTTTACAAAGACGGCGGTTCTTTCTATGGCAGTTCTTCTTCATATGTAAGCTAGAAGTGTGCAAGCAAATTCAAAGATTGCTGTTTAATAGCAACAATGGATGCCCCCGCTCTTTATCCTATAAAGAAATTTGAGTACCTTAAAAGCATACCTTTGAATGTAACCACCTCGCCAGTCTGAGCTTTAGGAAGGCCTTTTTGACAGGCATCAGTGGTTAAAGCCAGTGTCACTCCACAGCTGCCCAAAAGAAATCCAATCTGCTGGCTGCCAGCATCCTACAGAGAAACAATGTTATAGTAAACATACAAACAATGAAGCTTTTGTACAGTTCACTGTACCTTTTCCATGTTTAGAAAAATATTAAGCCAATTTATATCACAGGAAAAAACAAACTTCTAGCCCGTAAGACCTTTTATGGAAGACAAAAGACTTAGGTCTATGCTTAAAAGGCTTCGTTTTGCTTAGTGCAAATTAAGCAAGATTTAGCAGTAAGAAGACAGGATTTCTGTGTTATATTTTGAGAAACACTTTCACACATCTTTTAAAAAATAATAAATTAAAATAATTTCTAGAGTTATATATACTAAAACAGTTAGCTTATTAGCTCCATACTATTTCCCCGCTTCCCTAACTAAATATTAAACACTTTCCAAGCATATAATGTGCACTGAGTAGTTCAGATGATGCAGCATACTGCTTTCAGAAGTGCAAGCACTGAGGGGTTCTATATAAGGACTATAAGATTTAGACATCCCCCCAACTTTATTTATGAAACCATAAAAATGTTGAATGTATTTGCCTACCTTTCTTGTTAGTGGAACTTCTATTGGGACAGGAATAAGTTCTGCCAGGAGACATCCATAAAATGCCACCATAAACATAACAGGATCACTATTAGGAAATACGAGAGCTACCTACAAAAATACATTAAAATAACAAGAAAATTTTTTGTTGTTGTTTTGGAGGGGAGGGCTGCTTTTTAATACGTGGGAAAAAATCTTCACAACAATGCTCGGGTTCACATTTAAGGTAGGAACAAAAATACTACATATTGTGATAATATACTATTACAAGTCACAGTACATTATAAGGCTTTCTTTAGCTAATGCTGCTCCTTGCTGTATTTTTTATCCATAGGGACCATTTCAAACAGAAGCCTACCCGGTCTCCAGGCTTCAGCAGAGGTGCATTTTTAGTGACTAGCTTGTTTAGTAGGGTATACGCTAACTTCAAGCTTCGACTCCACAGCTTGCCTAAATAAAAAAAAAATACAGAAATTAAAAACTACAGACTAAAAATCTAACATTTAATTGGCAAATCTCATTGCCAATTACAACCAAGGCGAGTTGGTTGTTATTAGAACAGCGTCAATAGGAACATGAGCAAGTAGTTGTGGAAAAAGAGAACATTACTGTTGTGAAAGCAATGCCACCTCTCAAACATACTGCGTTCTCCCGATGTTTCAGTGTATATGTACACACACACAGAGGTAGTCTGGTTGATGCAATCTCTAACTGCACTTCCAAAAGGCACTTAACAAGATTCCTTCCTAAGGGCTCTTTGAGAAAGCAAACTGCTTGGGATAAAAAGAAAAATCCTAAACTGGACAAAAAATTAACTGAAATTTTAGAAACAAAGGGTAGGAATAAATGCCATGATATCCGTCTCGGTGCTTCCTCTGTTTCTATCTCTCCAGTGCTCAGAGTGATCTACACAGCTCTCAATAATTCAGAACAAAAAACTATTGCAAGCTGTTAAATACAAAGACAACAATCTAACTACTTATTTGACACAATATAAAAATCAATTTTTAATTTATACATCAAATGTCCAGTTCTTTAAATTCAGTGCAGTCAGCAAAGAGTTAAGTACAGTTTGGAGCTTGGCTGCTTCTTAAAGTTTGTCTTTTTCTCTTATTTAAATGTAAAACTAAACATGATACTCTAAACAACTCTCAAAGCTCCACTGCAAAGTAATGAAATTAATGCAGCTACTCAGTTACATTTCCTGTAAGCATAATTCATCTTTACGAATGCGAACAAGAAATGTTAACATTCTAACATACTATACAATGAGCGTCCTGAGGAACATAAGTGTCTTCCAAAAATGCAATTACTATAATACTTTTAGTTTATTGATACAGGCAAGTTTCGCTTCTCACAAGAACATCCTTAGTATGCTCCTGAAGTACAAGTCTTCTCTATAAGGATACTCAAGAACATGCTGAAGTTTTGTATTTGAATGGTGCACTATTAGTCATCTGTTTCTTCCTCCTATTTTACACGAGGCTATTTTTAGTGTTCTTTTAAGGAAAAAAACCCACTATTGTTTGAAGTTTACAAATAGCCACTTGTAAAAAAATCAATACCCTATACATTTTCCCTTCATTAACTTTAAAAAAACTTTTCTAATGGAATGAATTCATAATTTGTATTTGAATAGCAATCTCAAAGCATCTATCATGAGCGCAGTGCCTCTTAAATAAAAGCAAATTGTTCATTGCACAAAGAATGCCTAATTCTTCCTACCATATGTAAGCGTATAAATAGCTTTCCCAGTTGTATCCAAGGCCGTCAGACATGGGGCTTTCGGCTGGGTAGTTCCCCAGCGCTGCAGGGCAGCCAGCAGAGAAGGTGGCCAGTTGGTTACCACACCTAAGGGTTCACCTTTCAGTACATTCATTTGATTTCCTTCAGGCTTTGGTTGATTTGGGTCAGGCTGTTGCACTAAAAAGAGAGCACAGTAAAATGTCAAATGTCAATCCTTACAAAATGTTCAAGGAACACTTAATAGACTATTCTATGAACTGTTCTCACTTTCCTCTTCCTCACAACTATCATTACCTTCTCCTCTGCCTTATGATGATGCTATGCTAATCATCTGTTGTCTTCACAAAAAAAATAATTACCATCACTTTGGAGTTCTGTTTCCCCATTATTCAAAGGACCCGGCCACTGGAACAGAATTTGAATCCCTAGTTCATTCTTTTTCTCTACTTTGGAAAGATTTATTTTCTGCTGTTTGTTCTGCATATCTATTTATATGAAAGTCTAGAGCAGATCAAGAAGTGTTATCAGAGAGAATGGCTTCAGTGACAGTTTATTTTTGCTGCACCAAATTCTTAACAGGTGATGAAGAATGAGACTATGCTTCTGTAAAAATATATATTTTTTAAAATATATATTTTAATAAATAAAATAAATATTTTAAATATTATTTTTTTGAAAAAAAAATCAGATTAAAAACTCCTGGTATAGATTATCTACAACTGAAATTGTACTACTCGCAGAATATTTTGTTTGGTTTCCAGATCATTTCTCTCAACTGTGGAACACTGCATGGTTTGTATGCCATTTTCTTTCTGAGTACCCTGCTGTTAAAATCCTGCTCCAACCTCCTCAAAAAGGTGAAATATCTTGATCTTAGTTAACAAAAACAAAGTCATGGTTGTCTTTAGCTAACACTCAATCTATGCATAACTAAAATTAAAAGTTCAAAGCGATGTTCTCCACTCTCCACAATGACATACACGCACCTCAACAAAAGTCTGCTTGAAAAATCTTCAAAGACTAGAACTGCAATCACATTATAACTTAAAGTATCAAACAGATAACACAGAGAATCTAGTAGCAGCTCCTCAAAAATGTCACAGAGAACAAAATTTTCATTTAATCTTTAGGACTAAGAGAACAAAACAAAAACCATTCTCCAAAATTAGCTGAGGTAGCTGGTTTTAAAGGCAGCTACATATTGCTAAGCAACTTCTACATTCGTTAAGGATGCTTTTATTTCCACGTAGACACGCACATAGAGAAGAAAATAGTATTCTTTAGCTGAGCAGTATCTATAAGAATGTAAAAGCACTATCCTTTTATGCAGTGCACAGTCAAGACATATTACACACTGCATTTAACTCGTCTGAACCTCTAAAATAATGAAAGTTTCTGGATTTCAAGACGAGGATATTAACATGCATGCAAACAATATTATCATAATAAACTCCAGTTACTAGGATGTAACTTTTTTCATCTAACTGTATTTGAGCACTGACCAGCTACAAAGCAGCTTTTCAGAGCAGGATGCGGGGGTGCTTGTAGACAAGCAGCTTGAATGTGAGTGGCCAGAGAGGCCATGGAATCTCCATGTTTGGAGAACAGGACTGGACATGGCCCTGAGCAGTCTGATCTAGTTAGGCTTGCTCTGAACAGGAGGTTGGCCAGAATCTTCCAGAGGTCCACTGCACCACCAGTTACACTTAGGCGACACCCTGGCTTACTCCAAAGAGTACCCTCTACAAATTCGCTGCTTACCACAATTTAGTTTAGAATCTGAGTCAAAGCGAGCGTGGGACCATCATGAAACATGACAATTTCCGGATGCACCAATGAAGTTTTTAACAAAGATGTCAACAGAATTTCTCCAAGTATCTCTAAACCATTGCCTTTAGTATTCACTAGCTCATCGCACTGGTCCAAACTGGGCTGAATCAGAAAAGTTTCTGAAGTGAGGGAGGAAGGAAGAGAACAAGTACACTGCGTAGAAGAGTTGAATTGAAGATTGTTTCACTTGTGATAGTATATGACCTTTTTCTTTCCAATGAAACAACTCCACCATGATTTGTTTTCTACTGGGAACAGAAAAAGGAAACTCTTGCTAAGATGTGTCAGTTCTTTTGTGAACCACTTACAGAGAGTGAAAAATGTATTTGAAAGAAAATTAACCTTCTAGCAGTTCTTCAAAATCATCAACAAAAAACTCTTTCAAAGGCGGGCGCTTTGGTCGTTTCAAGGTATTCAGAAGCTGCTGAATTTTAGAGGACACTCTGCTATTCACTGGCACACCTGCCAAACAAAAAAAAATATTACTTACCATATATTAATATACATACACTAAAACACATGCTGCCACATTGCTGACATCACTCTATGCTCAGTGCAGCTTTCAGGTGGAAGAGTTATTCAAGATGAGCAACTTGTTTGGAAAAGACCCAAGCTTTAATTAGTTTAACAGTTTCAACCATGGCTTTTTTTGTTTTAAAACAATGCTATTCCCTAGCTACTTGGCATATACCTTCTCACATTATAATTTAGCTTTTCAGACTGCTGACTACATAAGATTCAAATACAAACCTGAAGAATGTTCTTTTCTTCAAGAGTCTATTTATTTACTACATCTTAATATTTATTCAGTTTTGAAAGTCTGAGAATGCTTGGGAAAAATAAGCAAATCTTTCAATACTTTGCAGGGCTAGCAAAAAATAATCACAACACAAACCCATGTCAAATACTGATTTTCATTTGTATGTGTGATATATTTATTTCAAATTAAATATAAATGTGTTTATTTGTATTTATTGAAATTTAAACCTCTGAGGCTATGTAAAATTAAAATGTGTGACTAGAGGGTTTACGTTGCCTTTTACTACAGAAATACACAGAAATGGGGTCATGGCTCCCACCAGCAGAAATGGGAAATGCAGTACAGCTTCCTCTCCTATGTAAAGCTTTGGAAGGGGCAGGCACATAGCACTCAATGGGTATTAAGTTCTCTTCTGCATTCACTTATTCAGAAAAAGGGACATAGATTGAAAGGTAGGAGGTTTATAATACAATCACCATCTGCAGTTTCCAAAATGCTGCTGTTGTAGCCTCTGGGAACTCCTCGCACTGATGCTACCTGTGGATGTTCATGATGCAAATGTTCCACCAGGCCAGTGGTTACATCTGGAGGTGCAGAGTGGTTCTCTGTAGAAATGGAAGACAGACACAGAAGCTCATCAGTCATCCTAAGAAGCAATATATGCAAAGTTGCTTCTTAGAGCATTCTTGCTATTCTCTCATGTGTTTTCAATGAAACTCTGATTAATCAAACTGTAGCCAAAATCTTCTAGATACAGGGGGAATCCTGAAAGGAACCACCATGTCTCTCCAGGGTGAAGAGGAGCTATTCCAACTTTCAAATGGATTCAAACAATTTCTGACAAATAAAGAGAGCTGTGAGTCAGTCCATCACTTCAAGGTGAAAGCAAGGAGATTCATTATTAGTAAACAGGACAAGTCTACAAAGAAAGGCTGTCTCACAACTCTCAAAAGAAATACAGGCACCCAGAGTCTCACCACAAAACTGGAACGACTGTCTAAGTCCCACAGAAAGAGAAAGGGACAAAAGCCTAAAGTGTAGAAGAGAATTCTTGCCCCAAGATAACATGAAGCACTTATTTACACTCTGCAAGCTGTAAGAGGAAGACTTTTGCTGAGAAACACAGATTAAGATTTAAGGTGGCAAAGATAGCACACTTAGGTCTGAACACATCTTGAGGATGGATACAGAGAAATAAGAGACCTCCTCAGGGGAAAGTAACTGTTGACTTAACTGTCACCTACAGTTTGTAAGACCAGTCATGGTTTTCCTTTAACAGCTTTTCTTACCACCTGTTTTTAACAGTCTCACAACAATACTGCAGGTAAAAGGTTCTTGTTTATGTTGTACAGACACAGTATACTACTCTTCATTAGGGCATCTATGAATTGAAACAACTGAAATGCTTGTAACACTCAAAAAAAGCTGTGGTGTAGACATCAACATTATACACACATACTGCTCACAACAGAAAAATTTAGCACAGGGTTTTCCGAGGCATGAGGTGGTCATTTGTGGCTGGACACAATATGCTGTTTCATTTTAATGGTGTGTGCTACAAGCAATAAATACTTATTTTTTTTTTATATATAATGTATATTCACACAGAGAAAGCAAGGCATTTCTCAAATCCTCATACACTCAACAGGGGCTTGAAAACCATCTTGTAACAACCTTGAGTCAAACGCCTACTTTGCTTGGAACTGCACCATGTTTCTGTGCTGCAGAACAACAGTTAGGGAATATTGACATTCCAAAACTGTGACCTAGATTATGGAATGGTTTTGAATGAAATCACAGGTTAGGAAATGGCAGTATATGGGTGAAGTGTTCAAACAAGATAAAACAAGAATTGGAGGCCTGAAATATTCAGAATCCTAGTAAGTAAAAATAGGAGTGCAACAGGAAGGAGCTTAAGAACACAGTGCTGCACTGTGCTGGAGGAGCTGCTTGGGGTCACGCAGCTCTGCTGTGACACCCCTTGGATCACAGAACCATAGAATGGTTTGGGTTGGAAGGGACCTTAAAGATCATTGAGTTCCAACCCCCCTGCCCTGGGCAGGGACACGTCCCACCAGACCAGGTTGCTCCAAGCCCCATCCAAGCTGGTCTTGAACACCTCCAGGGTTGGGGCATCCACAGCTTCTCTGGGCAACCTGTTCCAGTGTCTCACCACCCTCATAGTAAAAAATTTCTTCCTGATATCTAATCTGAATCTCCCCTCTTCCGATTTAAAACCCTTACCCCTTGTCCTGTCACTGCACTCCCTGACAAAGAGTCCCTCCCCAGCTCTCCTGTAGGAGGTCTAGGCAGTGCTGTGAAATACATATATTACCCTACCCATTTTGAGGAAGCTCAAAGTGCTCATAGCTCTCTTCACAGATTTCCAGAGCAGACGTACATGCCAGTACAGTACAGCCAATACCAGTGCAGTACTAAGCAGTTTTATAGAGGGATCCCCAAAATAAAAAAAAATTAAATCCATTCCTATATTTTCCAATGGCCACCATTGCAATGCCAATTTTTCATTGCATGTCTTGCTGGGAACTAAGCAAAGACCACAAATTCCTTTCATGTGGGCAAGGACAAAGTGTTACTTAATGTGTCTGACAAACACCTGAGCTTAGAATCAGTAACAAGAGAAGGTGATAACTATGTGTAAAAATTAATCCATATAAGCACTTTACAGGGCGTATAGAATAGAATACATGGGCATATACCCATGTATTCAGACTAAATTGAAATGCTTTCACTGTGTTCTGTGTATTTTTTGAGTTGCTTTTGGTTGTTTTTTTTTTCCTTTGCTTTACCAAAATCCCCAAACACAGACTTCATGCAGCACACAAACTAATCACAGAAAAAGACACAGAGACAAATGTACTGGTTCCCATACTGCAGTATTAGTCCATAAGTCCATACTTCTAAAAGTACAGACCCTGCAGTGACTATCAATGTCTAAAGCTTCCACTCCTTGAAAACACCAGCAAGAACGACAATTAGGTATGTATCTGCAGTGTGGCTTCATCAGTGGAATGGCCCAAAATGGCATTCCTACAGACAAAGTTGTCAAGGGTACACATTAAGGTGATTCAAAATGTCCACTCGAAGTGATGCACACACATAGGCACAAATACAACCATGAAGACAGAGGACAAGAGAGAATGACAGACACCACGGGAATTGGTGCACTTATGGCTGAGAAGCCCCGCATGAAGTACAGACATTGAAACACCGAATGGATGCAGGTTCTACCATGCATATTCCTGCTGGGACAAAGCAATCTTCCATACACATGCACTTGAAACACAAAAGCTCTGCAATTAGATGCTCAGAAAATAACATAAGGACGAAGCTCTTTGGGAACGTCGCTGGAAGAGCCGAGCGCTTGGGAACAGGTCAAAGAAATCAAACAAAAATGAGAAGCTTCAGAAAAGAAAAAAAAAAATGCATTAACAATTATTCCTAACTGAAAACAAGCACAAAAAATAGCTATGTATGGAAGACATTTAAGAGAAGTTTATTAAATTATATTAGAACAATTTAAAAAAAAGAAGAAAAAAAAAAATAGGTGCACCAATCCAGCCAGAACACAAAATAGGATCCATAAGCCACTACTTCATTCTTACATTTCCTCTTCAGTAAACTCTCTGAAACTGCTTCCCTTCACTCTTATAGCTCCTGTAAAACTGCTTACAGAGCTGCAACGGTTTAAAACACCTAAATTTATAACCCTATTTCCCCTTAAGAAAAAGAATTGTACTTTTAAGTAATGGGTCAAACACCATAATAATCCATTTTTCCAGTTACTCTAACAAGACCTAAGTTAGGAAATACTCCACAGCTGAGATGGTAACCTTGTAAAAAACCTAGACACACTGCTAGCCTTATTTGTTTTAAAGAAACTATTACACTAAAAGAAAAGAAAGCCCCCAAAACATGTAGATGTTGTTCTTGCTTTTATAGGTGAAAGACAAACAGCTTAAAAATAATGCATATTCCTATCTGACTTTATTAAATACTCTAACCTTGTACGTCCAATGCTACAGTCAATTGTTTGGGAATTTAGTATGATCTCATCATTAGAAATGCAAGCTGGAGATGATGAGCTGCAAGGGAACAATCTGCTAAATTTAAATTCTCCAACATTTCAAAATTGTGAATAGTTATTCAGTACATAGTCAACATATTTTAGTAAGGCATACTATTTAAAATATGCAAGATGCCTTTTATATTACTGATGTCAGCACATTTACATTAACTGAGAAAATAAACTCTTCGTTATGCTCTATGACAAATCAAAGGGGCCCTTTCTGAAAGTATACTAGTATTTATCGATAATCAAAAATTTTGCAATGTGAGAACTGAGTAAGTTTTCATATTCTTTTCAGCAAGGAAGTCTATAAACAAGCATGAAAAATGTCACAATTGAATTGTTATTGGACATGCATCAATGTTACCAAGCTAGAAATGAAAATTGATGGAATATGGCAAGCATTTCAGAAATGATGAATATTATTCTTATGCAAAAAGATATTTAATTTTTTGTCAAAGGCACTGGAAATTTTACCTTTCTAAATACTTCTAGTAGATCACATCTTAATAATCTCTCAGCTTTCTTCCTGATAGATACTCCAATTGCATATTTATTTCCCATTAATGAAATTTCACACCACTCCACTGCATGCAGTCCAAGATTTAGCTGCTTAAATGCCAGACTTTGAAATGTTAATAAGGCCTTGATTTTGCTTACAGTTTTGATGATTACATAGTCCCGATGGATAGGTTGTAAAATTTGATGTGTATTTATGTGGCCTGAAATACTAGCCATAATAGGATGCTGTTACGTTTTGCATATCTTGCAAGTTTTTACAGCTATATGAAGAATTTAAGCAATCACACACGCAATTATGGCTAACGTTCCAAGTTTACTTGCTAATTTTAAGGAGTTAAATATGATTGCTATAAATCCATATGTGAAATCCAGAATGCCCTCAAAGCAAGGTGTAGACACATTCCATCTTTCTTATCCACTAAGTAAAAAAAAATATTGCAAACTTCTCATTATAAATTAGCTTCAAAACGGGAAGATGAAAATTTAGATTTCTTTAAAGGCAATGTTTTGTACAAACAGGAAATAGTTCACTAGCAATCAAGCCACAGAAGTTAACTGAAAAGGCAAATATTTTTGTTTGTGGATGAAGTACTGATGAAGTGCAGAAAAATGAACAAAGCCAAATGCTGCCCACTGCTCTGTAAGACACAAACCAAACCCCAACATTTCAGCATGCAGTAGCCTTCTAAGGCAACAGCACTAGGCAGGCTTGGGGAAAACAGTTTTCCTTTGTAAAAGCTTAGATATCAGAATTCTTCTCCATACTAGCTTCCACAAAAAAGGGATCACTATACAAAGTGGAAGAGGGAGCAAAGGCAAGCAGGAAAGAGACAGATAACCCTTCCCAGACTCTCTGAACATCTGAAGAGCCTTCCAGAACACAAAGCAAGCTAATACATTTTTCCATCTCAGCTTCAGAAAACTGCCTGCACTGTGAAAACTGGGATGTCACTTGCGGCATAACGAGTCAATCCCTGTTTCTGTCAGCACCTAAGCCACACAGAAGATCCAGTGGATCCTCTTTCAGAGTGTCTCTAGCTTGTTCATACTCCTTTCTCTGTTTCATAATGTGCTTTAGGAATGTGAAGTAAAACTCCTGGTCACAAACCCCAAGCATTGTTGCATTTTGAAGCCCATGGCTATTATAAACTAAGGTGGATGTCCCATACCTAGTATAAAGCAGAATGAACTCACAGGGTAAACCAGCAAATAGCAGAGAATCAACCCTCTCATGAATATCTGCCTCGCACTCAAGTGAACTGTTTGTACCATCTAAACAGAGAAGTCTAAAGAATACATGACTGGGCTTTCAACAAAATTTGAAGGTAACACCAGACCAGCTAAATGAACATGTATTTGCAAAATATATTAGTGCCTTAAAGTATTGTGTTAATTGCCATCTCTAAGTATACAGAAGCCTTAAATCCAAAGCATTTCAATGTGTTTTCCTCATGTGCCCCCATCTGTTCTCTGCAATGAAATAGAAAAAATTGTCTGTATAGTGTATTTAGGCATAGAGTCACAGATAAAAAAAAAAAAAAAGTCAGGTAAGTAAAGCACTAAAACTGCCAAAACCTGAAATGTCAAGGAACAATATACATGATGCCTACAGCGTATTACCAGAAGCCCAAAAACTTCATGATGTAGCCCATAGGTGAAATACAAACATAATTCCTCATTTCACTTTTCTAAGTTACTTTGGGGAAAAAAATATTTTAAATACAAAGTTACTGTTTCTCCTCTAGGTCCTTTAACTTCGTTTAACATTAGTGTAGACCTGTTGCACACACATAAATTCACTATCAATCTCTATTGCAGTGTACAAAAACATTGCAAAATTTATTTCCACGGTGGAAGAGACTGCCTTTCTTCCTACCTACCAATTCTTCCAAAAGCAGAAGACTAGTGCTCTGCATTATAGGACAAAAAAAAGTCACCTGAAGTTCTGGACCTTCAACGTTACAGAGACTGAGACAAAACTTACATTTACATTTTGGGTTACCAGTACTACTATATCTTCACTCTAGTTGCACAATAAAAGACTATTTGTGACTTAAATTTTAATTAAAGGGAAAAAAACCCCCATATTTGAGCTTGAATTCTAGCTTTGTCGGTATGTCTGATTTCATAACTTTCCAAAAGATTCTGGATGATTTTCTAGTGTTTTGGGTGTTTACCAATTGAGTCACCTTTGAAATCCCTAACCTGATATTACCTAGGGTAAATAACATGCAGATGGGAAAGCATGCACCAAAAATATGATCCCTTTGAAATTCTGCTTTTGAATCCAGTAAAATTGAACCTTAGTTTCTTGATAAATCAAGCATTTTACCAAGAAGAATGCATATTCAGATCTCATGAACAACTGGTTTGGTTGAAATTAAATACTTATCTATCATACATACCTGGTCTCTGGATGGTACATTTTAAGGCTATTTACAGATATCTTCCGGTGAAGACTTTTGTGTTTAACCCTGCTTTGGAATTTTTAATTTGATTTTATTGCAACCACACAGGGAGTTCTTTACTGACCTAGCTGGATGTGTGCCATGAGATCTGCAAGCACAGTGGCAGGAGCGGTGGCAGTAGCATTGGAAGCAGCAGCAGGTTTCCCTCCTGGATGAGATGAGGTGGAGGATGCAGAGGATGAGGTGGAGGAGCCCTGAATAACCCGGTTAAGCCAGGGCTCTACGTTGGAATGGCTCTGGAACGGAGTGGAGGTGATCCGCCCTTGCTGACGTAACGAGCCCTCATCTTCTGATGCTGACGATGTGTCTGTGATTAAAATAACGATGACAGGCATGTAATGTGGAAATGACCCAACAGACGGGCACATGAAGTTTTTCCATGTTCTTCACATAATGTTCTCATGTGTTACACATGAGATGCATGTATTAAGCAAATGGTATATTCAAATGCACAACTTTGGCTCATTGCCATTTTTCAGGTTAATGCAACAACTTCCACACATTACAGCTAGAACACACTTGAAACAAAGTTTTATTTACCTCCTGTATTTGGAATGACATAAGACTCAAAAAAGGCTTCTACCTAAGGGACCTACTAGTGCCTTCACTAACCATTCTCAGTGAGCATACCATACCCATTCCGCTGAAAGAGTATTTCTGATCTGAACAGGTAAACTGGATCTCATCCCACATGAATAAATTTCATCACGTTTTTTGTTGGGTAATTTCATCTAATTCTGAGGGGACAAAATTCTTCACTTTTCCATTCTTTTGACAATTTTTTGAGAGCTAATTACTAAAAAAAGCTGTAAAAACAGGCTATGAGTTCAATGAAAGAGTAATTTCATTAATTTAAGAATGATGTGAAGGAATTAAAAAGCATGTATTTTATCCACAAAAACTGGTATCAATGAGTACTACATAGAAATGCTTAGTAAAGCACCTTTTCATTCTAGATGTATATTTGTTGCTGTTAGAAGTCCGATAACATTCAGTTATTTTAACTTCCCAGAAGTTCCCCTTTGCCACACAATCTTTCCACATTTATTACCCGTTCAACAACAAATAAAAAGGTCTTTCTAAATAACATGAATATATATCCCTGTTGATTTTGAGTGAAAACCAGAAACTTTTATTACAAGAAAAAAATCTTACCCTCATAAAAAGACTGCTGCATTTTAAGAATTTGATCCTTTATATGCCCCTCCCTACTTTCCGCCAGGAAATTAAAGGCAAGCTCCTAAAACAATACAGTACCCACACTACTGACAAAGTTCATATCAAGTCAGTTTGTGAGGAGCAGTTTTAAGTCATACATAATGGCCAGACCAATATAGAAGTCAGCAGGAGATAAAATCAGCTTCTGATAGGGTGGACATTACTATAGTCCAGAGTCCGTTCCAGACACTGAAACTCTGGGTGATAGTGGGGTGGGTTACATCAGAAATTTTGCAACCTTAATTTTGGCTTTTTTTTTTTTTTTTTTTTAAATAATAGAAATCAAAGATGGGTTTGCGTTGGAAGAAATCATAGAAATCATAGAATGGTTTGCGTTGGAAGGGACCTTAAAGATCATCAAGTTCCAACCCCCCTGCCCTGGGCACGGACCTCCCACTAGACCAGGTTGCTCAAAGCCCCATCCAAGCTGGTCTT
The DNA here is from genome assembly GCF_001431845.1 of Calidris pugnax. NCBI lineage: Eukaryota > Metazoa > Chordata > Aves > Charadriiformes > Scolopacidae > Calidris > Calidris pugnax. The sequence goes on from NW_015090908.1 coordinate 114,836, forward strand.
GAACACCTCCAGGGTTGGGGCAGCCACAGCTTCCTTGGGCAAACTGTTCCAGTGCTTCAAAACCCTCACAGTAAAGAATTAATTTCATCCTAAAATCTAATCTAAATCTCCCCTCTTTCAGTTTGAAGCCATTACTCCTTGTCCTGTCGCACCACTTCCTGATAGAAGAGTCCCTCCCCAGCTCTCCCGTAGGGCCCCCTGGAAGGCTGGTACTGGAAGGCTGCTGTAAGGTCTCCCCAGGGCCTTCTCTTCTCCAGGCTGAACAACCCCAACTCTCTCAGCCTGTCCTCATAGCATGGGTGCTCCAGCCCTCTGATCATCTTTGTGGCGCTTCGCTGGGCTCGTTCCAACAGGTCCATGTCCTTCCTATGCTGAGGACTCCAGAGCTGGACACAGTACTCCAGCTGGGGTCTCACCAGAGCAGAGGGGCAGAATCACCTCCCTTGACCTGCTGGCCACACTTCTCTTGATGCAGCCCAGGATGCAGCTTGCTTTCTGGGCTGCCAGCACACATTGCCTGCTCACGTGAGCTTCTTGTCTACCAAAACCCCCAAGTTCTTCTCCTGATGGCTGCTCTCAATCCATTCTCCACCCAACCCGTATTTATGCCTGGGATTGTCATGACCCATGTGCAGGATCTTGCACTTGGCCTTGTTGAACTTCATGAGGTTTGCATGGGCCCAACTCTCAAGCCTGTCAAGGTCCCTTGGGAAGGCATCCCTTCCCTCCAGCGTGTTGATCACACCACACAGCTTGGTGTCATCAGCAAAGTTGCTGAGGGTGCACTCTATCCCACTGTCCATGTCTCTGACAAAGATGTTCAACAGCACGGGTCCCAGTAGTGACCCATGAGGAACACCAGTCGTGACTGGTTTCCGCTTCGACTTTGAGCCATTGACCGCAACCCTTTGAGTGTGGCCATCTAGCCAGTTCCTCATCCACTGAGTGTGCCACCCATCAAATCCATGTGTCTCCAATTTCAAGACCACTATGTTTTTTGGGACAGTGTCAAACGCTTTGCCTAAGTCCAGCTAGATGATGTCTGTTACCCTGCCCTTATCTACCAACTTAGAAGGCCACCAAGCTTTTCAGCATGACTTGCCCTTGGTGAAGCCATGTTGGCTGTCACCAATCAAGTCCTTATCTTCCAAGGGCATTAGCAGAGATTCCAGGAGGATTAGCTCCATGATCTTGGCGAACACAGAGGTGAGACTGACCGGCCTGTAGTTTCCCAGGTCTTCCTTTTTTCCCCTTTTTGAAAATGGGGGTTATGTTTCCCCTTTTCCAGTCAGCGGGACCTTCATCGGACTGCCATGACTTTTCAAATATAATGGAAAGCGGCTTAGCAACTTCATCCGCCAGCTCCCTCCAGACCCAAGGGTGGATTTCGTCAGGTTCCATAGACTTATGTCCCTTCAGGCTCCTCAGAAGGTCTCAAACCTGCTCTTCTCCTACGGTGGATGGTTCCTCATTCTCATCACCCCTGGTTTTGCGTGGTCCTTCAACTCAGGAAGTGTGAGGAGAGAGGCTGGCAGCGAAGACCAAGGCAAAAAAGTTCTTGCAAACCTCAGCCTTCTCCTTGCCTGTCAATACCAATTTGCCATTCTTGCTCGTCAGGGGAGGCATGCTGTCTTTAACCTTCCTTCTCCGGTTGCCATACCTGTAGAAGCCCTTCTTGTCATTCTTAGCATCCCTCGCCAGGTCCGGGTCCAGCCGCGCCTTGACCTTCCTGACCTCATCCCTACATAACCGGGCAGCATCCCTATACTTTTGCCAGGATGCCTGGTCCTGCCTGAACTGCCTGGGCGGTTCCTTCTTGCCTTTCAGTTTGACCAGCAGGTACCAACTCAGCCATGCTGGTCTCTTCCCTTTCTTGCTTGATTTCTTGCACCTGGGGATTGAGATCTCTGGTGCTCTATGGAAAGCATCCTTAAAGATGTGCCAGCTCTTTTCTGCCCCCTTGTCCCCGAGGACTGTTTTCCAGGGGGTCCTTTTTGACTAACTCCTTGAAGAGCTGGAGGTGTGCTTTCCTAAAATTCAGGGTCCTGACTACACTCCTTGTCTGTTCCGGGACCCATAGGACTGTGAACTCCACCAGGAAGTTATCATCAAGGCACTCCAGGAAGCTCCTGGATTGTCTGCAGCTCACCCTCTTACTATTCCAGCAGATGTTTGGGTGGCTGAAATCCCCCAGCAGGACGAGAGCCTTTGAGCAGGATGCCTCCTGTAGCTTGGGTACGCTGGCTTTATCAGTAGGCTCCTCTTAATCAGGTGGCCAGTGGTAGACACCAACCACAAGATTCCCCTTGTTGCCTCAGTCTTTAGTTCCTACCCATAAGCTTTCAACTTCCTCTTGGGTATTCTTTAGAGACATCCCTTCACATAGTCCTCTGAGTGCACAAGCCATATTAAAATATTAAAAATCATATTCCTCATATTTGGCAACAAATTTCAGTTACCAGTTGTTTAATTTTCTGCCTTTCAATAATATATGTGGTTCCAAGAGTTTCAGAGTAATTGTTCTTAAGCAGTCTAGAAGGCACAGAAATCAGAATAATTTCATAAAAAGCCCGTTTTAACTTGATGGCATTTTCCAAGTTAGATCCCTCTAACAGATCTCTTGGCCATCCCAAGACAAACATGGCAATTTTGAATGAAAATAAACAATTGATCTTTCATAAGATACAGCTGTGGCGCATCATCATTCCTGGGTCTGTGCCTTGTATGATATTTTGGTTTATTGCAATGGTTGTAGCTTTTGGCTGCTGACATCTGCTCCTGGAGAGGATCCAAATCTGCCCCTTACTTATTGCTACCTTCCCTTTCTTTTGGGCACAATGGAATACGGAACAAGATAGTATTATAAACCCTCAGGTTTCAACCTACCACACCCCCAATTGTGACCTACTATCACTAAAGAGTAAGAAAAAAAGCTGCAGAAAAAATAGGTTTCTCAAAGAATACATACTCTGACAGTATCCACATACAAGTTGAATGAAGTTTCTCAAAAATTTCTAAGCTTTCAGATGTCTTACACAAGCTAAGGAGGGAAAAACACCCACTTTAAATACAAAATATTAACTGTGTATAAAAATAAAGGGTCCATAGTAAAAACGTTCTAACATCAAATATAATTACAACAGAAAAGCAGCAAGGCAACATCAGCAACTAGCTCTGTGGCAGCTGCAAGAGTTAAGTAGTGGTTCTTTGTGTGCTGTGAGCAGAATGCTATGTACTTGGCTTGCAGCTCTTCCTAGCTGGGAGTTGACCCAAGATAGCCACAGAAACCACCACCCTTTGGACCAAACTTGGATTAAGAGTACAGCTCAAATTCTGATCATGTGAAATCCATATGGGAAGGATGAGAAACTTGATGGGGCAAAAACAAAAGTACATTAAAACTTTTGGAAGGCCGACTGATGAAAGCAGCTCCATTACTGCCAGTCAGGAGTTGGTTTTGAACTGAACATTGTGACTAGAGTCTGATGCTTCCTTCCTGGTGACTGATGGCAACTGTAACAAAATTTCAGTTATTAAGAAAGCCTGGTTTTAATTGCATTAACTTCTGCCAATACAGAAGTTTTGAGATTTTAAGGCAGTGGTTTAATGACTTAAGACAACAAAACTAGATGCTTCAGCACTACTCAGGTTATTTGCAATTTCTGATTTATCCTTCTGAGCTAACTTTGCAAATAAAGGTAGGCCCACAAAAATACAATTATTTTTGTGAATTGATACAGCTGAAACAAGTCCTCAGAATATTTCTGAATGGCCTGATCTGCAATGATATAAAATTAATCTAGTGGCACATTTTCTTATAAAGATAGAAGTATCTCATCTCATAACAAGTCACCAAGAAACAACACGACAGATCCCAGAGACACTTAAGTGATAGGATGAGGGGCAACAGGCACAAGCTGGAACATAGGAAGTTCCACTCAAATATGAGGAAGAACTTCTTTAGGGTGAGGGTTCCAGAGCCCTGGCAGAGGCTGCCCAGGGAGGGTGTGGAGTCCCCTTCTCTGGAGATTTTCAAGACCTGCCTTGATGCAGTCCTGAGTGATGTGCTCTGGGCAACCCTGCTTTGGCAGGGGAGTTGGACCAGATGGTTTCTAGAGGTCCCTTCCAGCTCTGTCAAATCCGTGAACTCTGCTTTCAGAATATATTAGTTAGGGTGCTTCTGTATCCCGCTAAAGCCCAGTGAAAATATACTTGATACTTGTCTTTTCTGCTAACCACTTGGGCAGACATGTTAGAAGATGGCACTCTCCAGCACCACAAACACACAAAACCACTCACACAAACATGGGCAGATTCCATGGCTACATCCTGCACCCCTCTCTGGCTGAGCAGGATGGAGGTCATACATGCATAAAATGTGGATCCCTCCAGCAGCTGGGCTCAGACACTGGGTCTGCCATATAGCTGCCCCTGCATGCCAGTCTCTCCAGTTGCTGGCACCTGGACATACAAACCTGAGGCTGCAGCTCTGCTCCACTTGCTTGTTATAGACTGACTGACTCAGCCACTCCATGCGCACAGAAAACAGGAGTCCCTCACCCAGGAGAGGTGTCAGGAATAGAGTATAAGAGGGGGAGAGGACAGGCTGGGAGAGGACAGAACTGCAGGGTCGGGTCCAGGGCATGGCCAGGAAAGTGTACCATTTATGCATGACCAGCCCTTTTTAGCCTCTTACCCCGCTAATTTCACCACGCTTGTTCCTCCTCAATCACCCCTTTCCCCATCTGTGGTTCCTCACCTAAACACCCCATAACAAGCCTCTTGCAGTCCCAAAATACTTTTGCCCTGCATCCCATAATGTGTCCCATACCCCTCTGCAGCATTTCCTCTCAGTACAGAAGGTGCTCTAGTGTTGACTAGTCTTGATGGGTTTCATGCCCAGACAGGAGGGCTGAGGTTCTTCAGGGATACCCTTGGGAGGGGCCTAGACAAGGTGAGTCTTCTCCCAAGTCCTCAACTTGAGTTCCCACCTGCTGTTGTTCCCCATGCTCCCCTGGGCTTGTGGAGATGGGTCTGAGATAGCCTGATGGCTCTTGGACAGGCCTGGAAGTAGCTGGAGCAGTGTATTACTTGGGCTCTCCACCTGCCACTTTCTGTGTTCCCGTGAGGGTGCACAGGCCAGCTTTTATCACATAACCTAACAGTTTACCCACAGCTTCTCAATTTTTTAGAGTCTTACATTTCTTACATGAAATGCACCAATGGTTGTTCTATCAGAGTTTATTTTGGAGAGTGAGAAGGAATATTGCTTTGAAGAGCTATAAGCAGAAACCTCAGTGCCCCTCTCCCAAAGCCTCAGTATACAGATGGTTGCTATACATTAATTTTCTGCAGGATTTCACTTTATGCAATTCATGACAACTTTAACATACTAAACAAACACATATGCAAGAAAACTCAAGAGCCCAATAACCACCCTGGTACAACAGCTGCCCTCGTGGGCTTCTGAGTATAGAAGTACTAGAAGAGTAAGCTAATCAAAACGCATGATACTATGTCAAAAACATAAGGGTGAAGAAAGACTATATATAAGATTACAGAAGCAGCTTATTATTTATTACCTAATGAAATAATCAGAGAACCCACAAAAACAATATAAAAAGTGTGTGACTGGCAAAGAAAAATGGAATTTCTTTTAACTAGGAAGACCAGAAAGAAGAAATATAGCCCAGGAAGCAAAAGAGCAGCACATCAGAACTGCTCTTTTACAGAAGGGGGATAAGAAACAGATTTGATGGAGAAGAGCACTAGAGGTCAGTGTGCTTCTACTCCCAGGTATATTAGAAAAGACAAGAGCACATCATTCAAAACTTAAGAAAAACATAAGAGCTTAGGGAAATTCCTCTTCTTTGTATATAAGACATTGGCCCCAAAACACTTCACTCGCTAGCACATGTTATCTGGAGAAAGATTTCCTTAACCTATAAAGAATTTATTGTGAGACGACAGGAAGATAACTCATGTTTTTCCTTAAAAAAAAAAAACAAAACACACAAAAAAACCACCACAAAAAACACCCAACGTTCTAACCTAAACAATCTGAACAATTATAGCATATGATTTTCTGAATGTTCTAAATTGCTCACAGTTGAAACCATCTGATGAGTGTTCTGTAAGCTAATGCAGCAACTTAATGCTCAACTCTTAAAAAAAAAGAACCCTAAGTAACCCAAAATAAGGTATTTATAGTTCTGATATGCTTGCCAAGATTATTGGCGATATAGTTCTGATATCCTTCCAAGCGAGACATTACATAAGAGAACATACTTAACGCATAAAGGACAAGTGCTCACTCTATTATTGCTTTCAAGTGTACCTTTAGCAGCTACAGTATCTCTATGAGACACTAAAAATCTTGGGGAAAGACATCAAAGAACAAATCCAACCAACATCTGATTATCAGGAAATACAGACATGAATATAGAAGTAGTTTATTGCAACATAATTACAACTTAGCATTTGCTCTACATATTTTGCTATCACATTCACATAGATATACATATGTTAATTTAATAGATACCTGGAGGTGTGTAAGTTTCTACTGAAGAGTGCACAAGAACAGATCGTCTTTTTGAAGGCATAGGCATTTTTCTCTCTTTGTATTTTGCAAGTGCTGCTTGTACTGCTTCTGTGTGGACATCTATATAGAAAACGAAAAAAGGTTAAGAGATTAAGTTTAATCATTATTTCTTTCTAAAAACATAGAAAGCATCAATGCCATCTTTTACAGCTCAGATTCAAAGGCTGAATCACACATGATGGCCCTTATGGCTTTAGTTCTGTATAGCCCAATTGCTTAGCTTGCAGAAAGGAGTAGGTTCTCAGCTTCAGAGGAAGCAGCACTTCTTGGAGAGCAGAAAGATCCAAAGCTTAACTACCCTAACATGGTTTTCAATTCTGAAGCTGTGATAATTCCATCAATTGTTTCTCCTTCAATGGTGTTTAGTAAGACTGAATAAGCATGCCTGCCTCCCACTCAAATTCAGCTCAGAAGCAATGGTTTCAAAAGGTAAGGGAAGATATAAGCAGGGTGAAGTCAACAAATTTTCCTCATGAAAGCGTTATGCATTTGTCTTACCACATTTCTTTCATGTGGAAGCTGCTAGACAAGAATTACAGAATCAAACTGTTCAAGTTGACAGAAGGATGTATCCTTTTATTAACTATCTAAGGCTGCAAATACATAACAGATAGATAGATGTGTAGGTATGAAACTCAGACATCTGACATACATACACTTACACAACTTACATATTAAAAAACAACAGTAATTTCTCTGCCCCATACTTACAGGGATTAGCCTTGATGATGACTACAAGTAAAGCTCAATATTTTATAGTATCTCTTCAACAACCAAAAATACAAAAAGCACCACTTTTGGTACTAGTCCTGACCTTGCTTTGGTCATACTCAGCATGAGGTTCTTCCTAATTTATTTTAAATATGCTGATCAATTCCAGTTAACTTTGACAAAGCAAGAGTGTTGTAGTTTATGCTGAATTGGCCTATGATGGCTATAGATGCTCTCCTCCCACTTCTCGTTCCCAGGAGAAGAGATAAAGAGATTTATAAATTTAGAAGGAACGAAACTATTTTAATGAAATGTTAATAAAATTAAAAGGAAATAGTGAAACAGATACAATATATACAAAATCATATCAAGCTCCCAGGATGATGTCACCAGCAGGCACTGGGGAAGTCCCAGACTGGACTCAGTGACAGATGGGAACTGAATTCTGAATCTGGAGTCAGGACAACAACGAATCGGGATCAAAGGCAGACGAACAGAGAGGGTCCTCCTTGGACGTTGGCCATTGAAGAAAGAGAGTTGACACTTCAATCCCTCAGCTTTTATACTGAGCATGGGGCAGCTGGAATGGCACACCCTGTTGGTCAGGTTTGGGTCACCTCTCCTCTTCCCTGCAGGCGGGACCCCTCTACACTTTTCTGCTTCTGACCCTCCAACGGGGCAAATAATGAAATGAGCTGACCTTGGTTGTTATAGCAATAAGTATAAGCAAGAGCCTCTCTGCACACCACTCCTTGGCATGAAGTACAAACATTGGTCTTACCACTCTAAAAGAAAAGTTTTTTCCACAATATGCTGTTAATTCCAGAGAGTTAGAAGAGGCCTAGCTAAGAAGAAAAAATACTGAACAGAAAGTTGGTTCTGTTTTACCTCAAACCTGGACAAAGAGGTCCATGGAATAAATAGCCATGAAAAAGAGCATCAACACCAACATGAAGAATTCAGACTTGAGTCAACTAGATGGTTCAACATCTATTAGAATCAGAGTAGTAATACTCTCAAGGAGTAAAAACACATGAAACAAACAGCTTGCGTTTTTCTTTCTCTTATCTCTTAATTGAGATCAAGAAGAGAATTTCAAAGTGAAGAACACGTTCTAGGGAAGAATTTTTAATGAAACATGAGTTAGCAGAGCAGTGAAGGAAAACCCCAGAAGGACATAGCAATCCACTTAAAGTACTACCTAGCTTTTTGGCACTGGCCAGTGACAAATACAAGAAATAAACTAAAACCCATACACATATAAGGCTTCATCTTGAATAACTGTCCACTAACAGGATTGCCTGAACACTTAGGATCATTCAGGAATACTCATATTGAGAAGTAAAAATATTGGCTAAGCTCTAGACTGATGAGACTGCAAGCAATACTTCTGAATCACTGAAAGTTGATTTAAAGAATTTTTCTATCAACAAGGCTATGCAAATACTAACTCCAGGAAAAGAGGAAGTACTGATAATTAGCACTGATAGCTAGATTAATGCTTAAAAGCCAGATCTATTTGTAACAAGTATGTTAGCTGAACTTGTTAATATCCACCCACTTCTACATGTATTGCACTGTAAGACTATTGAGCTCTATGCCAAACTTCCCCAAACAATACCAGTAATATGGCAGGGTTGTTTACTTGCTTCTTGCTTTGTTTGTTTGCTTTTTTAAGTATCCCCAGTGCAAATTAAAAAGGACATCTGAGGCTCTGAGACAGAAAATTGCCAGCGTATACAGCATATTTCTCTACACCCTCCTAGCGGTCTCAGCTAACGGTTCCCAAGTATTCCTTGGTACAGTTGTGCTATTCTGCAGATTATATTTCTGTTAGTTTTAACATGGCGTACTATTTTAAATGAATTAATTTCTATTAGATTCATGGCTCTGCTTGTAATTTATTTGGACTCTTATTTGGTGACAAAGTAACTTGGAAATCATGGCTGTAATCTGGTTTTTCTCCAGTATATATTCAACAGTAAAAGTATATTGATGATACATTCAAAATGCAAAAATAAATGTAAATGACCAATTTGTACATACTCTTAAACATGTCATTTAGTTAATTGTGATACTATGTATTCTTCCCTGACATTGAGAAATTTCTTCTTTGTGTAGCTGAATACATCTCTCCCAGGAGCCCATATATATCCTCAGAACATTTAAGAAGCCTCATTCATCCTTCAATTATTCATAAAGCACCCATAAAAGCGTAGCAAGTCCATTTTTGAAGCAAGGTTTTAAACGTCAGTGATGCAAATATGATGTAATAACCACTATGCCCAAGCAGTTGCAAAGCAAAGTGATGCAGGACCAACAACATATTAAGGATGTGCAGTGCATGTCATTGCTTGCACTTCTCATCTCCAAAACCATGACATGGAATAACCCACAAAAAAAGAGCAGAAAAATTTCCAGTTAAAAGTCCAAAGCATCTAGGAGAGAAAAGTCTCCAAGCACCTGTCTTTTCTTGCTATTGTGACAAGGACTTTCACAGGTAATCAGTGTACTTCAACCACCTGAAAAGTAACCATGTAAACAGGATGTGATGAGGATATTGATATTTTCATACAAGTTTCCAAAACAGGTTTGTAACAGTGGCATCCATTTAAAAGTAAATATAACATCTATTGTGACATCTCCCTTTTTTGCGCACTTGCCTTACAGAATCACAGAAGAGTAGGGGTTGGAAGGGACCTCTGAAGATTATCTACATTCCAACCCCCCTGCTAAAGTGGGTTCACCCAGAGCAGGTTGTACTGGATCATGGCCAGGTGGGTTTTGAATATCTCCAGAGAAGGAGACTCTACAACCCCTCTGGACAGCCTGTTCAGTTCTCTGCTACCCTCAAAGTAAGTAAGTTTTTTGTTATGTTCAGACATTTCCTGTGTTCTAGTTTGTGCCCACTGCCTCTTGTCCTGTCACCAGGCACCACTGAGAAGAGACCAAGCCCATCCTCTTGACATCCACCCTTTAGATATCGATTCCCTCTCAACTCTTCTCTTCTCCAGGCTAAAAACACCCAGGTCTCTCAGCCTTTCCTCATAACAGAGATGCTCCAGTTCCTTGATCATCTTTGTAGCCTTCCGCTGGACTCTCCTCAGTACTTTATCTTTCTTGAACTGGGGAGCCCAGAACTGGACACAGGAAATATCTGAAAGTGAGCTACAGTAAATATGATAATCCTATATCCTTCCTTTAACAAAATATTCCAAACAACCAAGCAAAAAAAAAACCAACCCATAACCCACATGCTGTAGTTTTCTGAATGTTTAGGTTCTACAGACTGGACACCCGATCAGCAAACAAGAGAAAATCATTAAGTATGGTGTAAAAATCCCAATAAGAAAAACATCAGAAGGCATGTCTACAATTTCTAGCATTTCCTCCATTCTGGATTCAAACAAAACCATTACGAATGGTTATAGAATATAGAATTATAGAAATACAAAACCACTCATGTATAGAAATTCTTGAAAAATATTCCTTAGCTCTTCCCTTCTTTCAAAGTACTTCCAACTTTTTCTTTAGGTATAGGTACTGCTTTACTGGTAGACTTTTCCTCTTAATTCACCTGATGTTTTAGCTAAATTTCTTTCCCCTACCAGATCGGAAGCGCTCATCCCTCGAGTTGATAGAACGGGATTTCTGCTGTTTAGATACAGCAGCTGTAGCTTGCGAAGAGCCTGGAACTCTGTTCTCTGCTTGCAGGGATGGATCCACACCTGAAATAGAGTTTTATTTTAGTACAAATTCAGGTTCACAAATAAGACATCTGCTTCCCACATCTACGTTCTTCACCACCCTTGACACCTACCTACAAGTACTTCTGAAGTCTTAAGTCTATACTTTTAAAAAAATCTCAACTTCCAACATTTAAAATTTTTTAAACTAAAACCTAGCTTCATCTGGTAAGCATTTCACGCAGAAGATCAGAAACTTCTGAATAACAGAAAAATTCCTTTGCTCCTTGCAAGAGTTTACAATCATTTGTCATTAGGTGCTCTGTATGCCAGATCTATGCGGAGGGAGGAGAAGGAACCAATCTTCTCCCAGCTTACTGCTAGACATCAAGAGAAATGCCACAGTGATGGTTACAATTACACATTGGACTTGGAGACCCTGAACAGACATTATGATACTGCTCCACCTTTTAAATAAAGCTTGCAATATTCTGTCAAATTTCTTTTGAGTCTAAAAACAAGACAGCTAATGTAACTAGAATTTAGGAATGTGCATATCTGTTTAATCTATTCCCATTCAATAGTCCAATACCCATAAGACTCACATTCTACAAAAACTCCACAATTCTCTAATAATAACTTTGCAGATGTTAAGGGCAGAATTACTCTGTGAGCTTCAGCTGTCCAAAAACTACTGCTCTAATCTCGCTAGACTGGGTACTTTACCTACTCACTAAAGGATTACAGACCTTTCCCCATCAAGGGTAACAAAAATCCACTCTCTTGTTTCCTCTGCACCTGTCTAGAACTGGGCTCTTAGCAGCCACCTACCTGTAGGCTGGCTAATGTTCAGGAAGATGAATCTCACCTATATGTTGTAGCATAGCAGAAATAAGAAATCAAAGGGGTGGAGAGTAACTATTAAATATTCCCTGTCACACCCTAACCTCCAAAATGAAGAGACTCCCTGATGGTTTTCAACACATTTGCAAGGACTACACAAATTTGAGCTAGGAACTTACACTTGCAATATTATTTTCCCATCTATTATACATCTACAATTCAAGTACAAAACCAAGACCTGAAACCCCTGCAGGTGCTGAGTGTACACGTCAGGCACAGCCACAAGAAGCCAGAGGAATAGAAGGACTCTCTTCAGTTTCTACTGTTTTAAGATCAGTGAATAATCACCTTCAGAAGTACAAAAGCCACTACATACCAAGTACAACACATGTAAAATGCAGATGTAGAATTTATGATCTTACGTGACTGTTTGGCTTAGTGTTGTGTTTAATAGTAAACTTCCCTTGGCCATAGAAGATCTGCTGCACAATGCACCATCAACAAGTTTGCTGATGACACCAAGATGAGTGGTGTGGTTGACACGCTGCCCAGTAAAGAAACTGAAGTGTCCCCAGGGGAGAGCAGTTGAACATGAAGACAAGTAAGGGGGACTTGGACAGGTGGACCCATGTGAGCCTCATGAACTTCAACAAGGTCAAGTGCAAGGTCCTGTACATGGGTCAGGGCGATTTCAAGCAAAAATACAGGTTGGTGGGGAGAATGGATTGAGAGCAGTCCTGAGGAGAAGGACTTGGGGGTGTTAGTGGACAAGAAGCCATAAGCAGTGGCAGACCAGAAAGCCAACCACATCCTGGGCTGCATCAAGAGAAGTGTGGCCAGCAGGTCGAGGGAGGTGATTCTGCCCCTCTACTCCTCTCTGGCGAGCCTTTTATCATCTTCCTGACTGGATCACTTGCTACACCTCAGCTTTCTTATGTTAATACCACTAGGTGAATGCACTCCATTATCCCTTTTTGGTCCTCACTTGCAGCTGACCCCACCCAGAGTACTGTGTCCAGCTCTGGAGTCCTCAGCACAAGAAGGACATAGACCTGATGGAACAGGTCTAGCAGAAGAAGGCCACGAAGATGATCAGAGGGCTGAAGCACCGATGCTACGAGGACAGGTTGAGAGAGTTGGGGTTGTTCAGCCTAGAGAAGAGAAGATTCCAGGGAGACCTTACAGTAGCCTTCCAGTATCTAAAGGGGGCCTACAGGAGAGATGGGGAGGGACTCTTTATCAGGGAGTGGAGCAAAAGAACAAGGGGTAATGGCTTCAAACTAAAAGACTGGAGATTTAGACTAGATATCAGGAAGAAATTCTTTACTATGAGGGTGGTGAGGCACCAGAACAGGTTGCCCAGAGAAGCTGTGACTGCCCCATTCCTGGAGATGTTCAAGGCCAGGCTGAACGGGGCTTTGGGCAAGCTGTCTAGTGGGAGGTGTCCCTACCCAGGGCAGGGGGGTTGGAACTCAGTGAAACTCTTTAGGGTCCCTTCCAACTCTAATCATTCTATGATTCTATGAAAATGCAAATATTTACAGAAAGCAGCTTTCACTGAACTGAAGACATCACTCAAGAGCAATCTGTGCCAGCTCCTTTGCAAGTAAAGCTATTACTTTAACAAGTAAGAAAGTATTCCTCTTTCTCTCACGGGGTGTCTGGTCCCTCCCCTTCACCCTAAGTGTGTACCAAGAATGAAAATGATAGTTTAGTATTAATAAATATAGTAATTAGAAGACCGTTCAGTAAGAAGTGGTCTTCACACTTGAAGTGTAAGTTTTCAAACAGGAATTGGATTGAATATATCAGTTCTACCTCAGCTAATCAAAATGAACTCTCTTTAAATATAATATCCTTAGGAAAAGTCTTTTATCATCTTCCTGACTGGATCACTTGCTACACCTCAGCTTTCTTATGTTAATACCACTAGGTGAATGCACTCCATTATCCCTTTTTGGTCCTCACTTGCAGCTGACCCCACCCAGAGTACTGTGTCCAGCTCTGGAGTCCTCAGCACAAGAAGGACATAGACCTGATGGAACAGGTCTAGCAGAAGAAGGCCACGAAGATGATCAGAGGGCTGAAGCACCGATGCTACGAGGACAGGTTGAGAGAGTTGGGGTTGTTCAGCCTAGAGAAGAGAAGATTCCAGGGAGACCTTACAGTAGCCTTCCAGTATCTAAAGGGGGCCTACAGGAGAGATGGGGAGGGACTCTTTATCAGGGAGTGGAGCAAAAGAACAAGGGGTAATGGCTTCAAACTAAAAGACTGGAGATTTAGACTAGATATCAGGAAGAAATTCTTTACTATGAGGGTGGTGAGGCACCAGAACAGGTTGCCCAGAGAAGCTGTGACTGCCCCATTCCTGGAGATGTTCAAGGCCAGGCTGAACGGGGCTTTGGGCAAGCTGTCTAGTGGGAGGTGTCCCTACCCAGGGCAGGGGGGTTGGAACTCAGTGAAACTCTTTAGGGTCCCTTCCAACTCTAATCATTCTATGATTCTATGAAAATGCAAATATTTACAGAAAGCAGCTTTCACTGAACTGAAGACATCACTCAAGAGCAATCTGTGCCAGCTCCTTTGCAAGTAAAGCTATTACTTTAACAAGTAAGAAAGTATTCCTCTTTCTCTCACGGGGTGTCTGGTCCCTCCCCTTCACCCTAAGTGTGTACCAAGAATGAAAATGATAGTTTAGTATTAATAAATATAGTAATTAGAAGACCGTTCAGTAAGAAGTGGTCTTCACACTTGAAGTGTAAGTTTTCAAACAGGAATTGGATTGAATATATCAGTTCTACCTCAGCTAATCAAAATGAACTCTCTTTAAATATAATATCCTTAGGAAAAGTCTTTTATCATCTTCCTGACTGGATCACTTGCTACACCTCAGCTTTCTTACGTATCTGTTAACACCACTAGCTGAATGCACTCCATAATCCCTTTTTTGGTCCTCACTTGCAGCTGATAGTTAACACCTCTGAATGTTGAGAAAGCAACCTCGAGTCAGCCAGAAAGGATGTGTGCAGAAAAAAATATGAGCCTAAGTAATAGAAAAGTAAGGAACATCTAATAAATCCCACAGATCTAAATTTTCAGAAATCAATCCAACCCCGGAGATATGCTCGTATTTTTCAATTTGCTGTACAGAGAGAAGAAACACATTCTCACCTAATGGAGTCTTCCTCCTCTCCAAAGTAGGAAATGCCTCTGAAGTAGACAACAGGCTCCATAACATCAAATGCATTTCCCAATAGGGGAAATGAGAGAAAGAAACTGAAAGAAACTGAAGTGTCCCCAAGGGAGAGCAGTTGAACATGAAGACAAGTAAGCACATGATATTTCAACACTATCCAATATAAAGAGGTCACATTCCCTGAAACACTACAGTAGAATTCTGTTTCCAAAAGAAAAGCAAATTTAGTCTACCAACCAAATTGATTCAACGTATATGATACTTGAAACGTGGTAAAAACACTTGAGAATTGTATTTTACATCTCTTGTGAACAAAAGTTTTACATAATCACAAGTCAAGAGTCCAGCAAGATGTGCTGGTCCGGAAACAGTAAACAACAACTTCATATTTCATTAAAAAGATTGAGACGAGTCATCTCCTCAATGCCTGACCCAACAAAAGACCAGATGTAAATGGATAGTGCACCGGATGCAAATGGATAATGTGGGTTTTGCCACTAAGGTGGTGAAAGAGAGAAAAGAACAAGTAGCTAAGCTGGAAGTCTTCCTAAAATAGGTTGCCTGTTTATGGAATTTTCAGACAACAGCATTGTACATTAGGAAGGTCAACGCGCCAAACATCAAGCCAATTTTGTGTGATATTGTCAAAAGGGACCTTGGGTGAAGAAGGCAACAAAAGAGCAGAAGATCAATTTTTTGTCCCATTTTTTTTTCCTCCAAAAGAGGTGCATTAGCTTTAAGTTGAAGAAGAGATTAATGTTCTAGTCTTAATTCCTTACTCTTATCTTTTCCACTCCTACAGTTCAGTACCCAGCTTTCCAAAACTATCTCTCTCTGGGCGCTGTTATAGCTCATGAATCCCCATTTTGAACTTCTAAAGCTGGTATGAAAGTAAGTAACTACAGAGCTTTGGAATCAGGACTCATAAGACCACAACCAAGCCCCTTTCCCACTCTGTGATCCAATGTTCCCAGTGTTATGGTTTAACCCCAGCCAGCACCTAGAACCATGCAGCCACTCGCTCAATTCTCCCCTCCCCCTCAGGGGGCAGAGGGAGAAAAGGAGGGAGGGAAAGGGAAAAAACCCAACTCATGGGTTGGGATAAATACAGTTTAATAGAACAATAATGGAAAAGGAAAATATCATTAATAATAATAATGGTAAAAGAATATACAACATAGTAATACAACACAAGTCACTCTCACCACCTGGTGACTCATTGCCCAGCCCATCAGGAGCAGTGATTCTGGATTCCAACCCCCAGTTATATACTGAGCACGACGCCTGTGATACCGCATACTCTGTCAGCCAGCTTGCTCTTTCTAAGCTCCCTCTCAGCTTCTTGCTTCTTTGGGAAGCTGAAAAAAGCTCCTGACTAATATAAACATCACCTCACAACAACTAAAACAATATGCATTATTGACACTCCTTCCATACCAAATCTGAAACACAGCAGCCACTAGAAAGAAAATTAACTCTGTCCCACCTGAAACTAGGACACCCAGCAAAGCTGGTCAGCATAATCTGTGGTCAATGACACTGCTGCATCTGGCACAAGGGGTTAACCCTTGACTGTACAGAGAAAATAATATGGAAAATGAGCTGACTAATATATCAACCATCAGATGACAAGCTGAATGTAGGATGCTCCTGAGCCATGTGCAACTTAAGCATTGCTACTTGGCGAAACCAGTATTGGGGGAGGGGGAGCGGGGAAGAGAGGAGAGCCCAAATAAGTATTAGAGTACATGGAAGCTTAACTCCAAAACCAGAACTCTCCTCCTCCAACACTGACAGAACAGACTTTTGTGAATCAGAATTAGGGCAGATGTACTGTGATGAAATATACAGAAATGAACATTTGAAGTTCTCCTTAAATTACAATGAGGCACAAAATTAGTGGCACTGTTGGAAACCACAACTGTGTTTCTTCAAGTTAAGTCTCCCTTTTTGACTTCTCAAAGAAGGTTTCACATCATAGTGAAAAAACACCATGGATGAGTCTGAAAAATATCACTTTGGTAAAAATAGTAACATAGTGCATCTAACTCTTAGGCTACACAATTATGTGCCAGAAAAATCCTGTTCCACAAGCTTGGTGAACTTGGTAATTTATTCTGGTACTATGCAAATCACTACCTTAGCTTTCAGCAAAAGCAGCTGGATAATTAGGCTAATTCCCCCCACTCACACTGAAGATCTTTACAAAAATAACATTTTTAACAAGTATACACTAGAGACACTTGATTTACTATCATCGTGTTTTGTCCATTTTTAACTTACTCAAAGCTAGCAAGAATGAAAAGTCATCTTAAAGAGGCTGCTTGTTCCAATTAACTGAGTAATTTGCTTCTACAGAATTAAAGTTAATATTTGAATTACAACTGTATTTTTCAATCAACTAATACTAGAGAATCAAGACTAACACTGACATTTCTAGCAATTTTGAATTATACAAGCAAAAATTATTTTACAATAAGAGGGATGGATAGGGAGGATGCCTAGCAAAACACATCTGGCATCAGACAGGCAGAGATAAAAATTTCAAAAACATACTTAGCAAAAGCATTAGCTTTATTTTGTGGGAGTCTCCTGGGCAGCCCATGAGCAGAACAGTTGCCCTGTTGCCTCTTTCATCTCATCTGCATAAGATGTGATGTCTTAACATCAAACTCAACAGTTTTTAAAGACTTCCACCTATGTCTTAGTGAACTCTTATTTGAAACAGCTATTACACATTCAAATCTAATGAGCTTCACAAAAAGACTGACCCTGAAATTCATCTCCAAAAATAGAAATTCAAAGTCATTTCAATTCTAAACTAGGTTAATTTATGAGAGATGTTGTACCAGGTTCACTAGCTGAACCTTTCAAAAGTATTCTCTTCCAAGTTTTAATGGTAAACTGAAAAGTAAACCCAAAGGAGTTAAAATAGCATGGCAACAATTCCCTCATCTCAGTTTTAGTTGTATCATGCCTCCAAACATCCACAAGTCTGCAGAAGATGGCACATCATATTAAAGAGCTTTGCAGAGAGAAGAGGGGAAGAGGGAGGCCGAAGAGGAAAATTCAAGCTCTTTGTACATGATTAAACTTTCTGCAGCTGTTGAATTGGATCTAGAAATAAGGGAGGGACAAAAGACAACAACCAGGTTCAAAGCACTAAAAGAAAGGAAAAGTCTGTTTGCCACCCACGCTCACATAAAGCCCCCACCAAAACGAGGGAGGTTTTTGCAACGCAGCGCAGTGTTCCTTAGTTCCCTCTGCCATGGCCTGCCCGAAAGGAAAGGGAGCTTCAGCAGTTTCCTAGAGACAGGCAGTCTACAAGAACAGGTATGGTCTCTCCTGGCAAGTTTTTCAGCCATTTATTAATATATGCAAGGAATGGGGCCTTGCCCATTAGTACCACTTCATACACCATGGCAAAAGAGGTGCATTTGTGCGTATCACCTTCACGTGAAGTATCACCATTTAACCCATTGATTTCACCATCACTAGGGTAACTCGTACTCCTCAGTCTTCTCAAGCAAAGCTGCATAGCTGCGAGAGGTTCAAAAGAGGTCATCCTGCCCCTCTGTTCTGCCCTGGGGAGGCCCCATCTAGAGCACTGGGTCCAGTTCTGGGCTCCCCAGTTCCAGAAGGACAGGGAACTGCTGGAGAGGGTCCAGCAGAGGGCTACAAAGAGGATGAGGGGCCTGGAACATCTCCCTTACTAGGAGAGGCTGAGGGACTTGGATGTTTTCAGTCTGGAGAAGACTGAGGGGGGATCTGATCAATGCTTATAAATACTTAAAGGGAGGGGTCAGGAAGATGGGGCCAGTCTTTTTTCAGTGGTGCCCAGGGACAGGACAAGAGGAAATGGGCACAAACTTGAATAGAAGAAGTTCCACCTAAACATGAGGAGGAACTTCTTTCCTGTGAGAGTGGCAGAGCCCTGGAAGAGGCTGCCCAGGGAGGTGGTGGAGTCTCCTTCTCTGGAGACATTCAAACCCCCCCGGACACGTTCCTGTGCTTTGGGTGGACCTGCTCTGGCAGGGGGTTGGACTAGATGATCTCCAGAGGTCCCTTCCAACTCCATGGGATTCTGTGCTAATGTGTTCCTAGCTTAAGTACAGCTCCACAATGACAGTGATATTAATTCCAGATTTCTTTAAATAGAATTTTAGATACAGTTATTTTCCACTGAACTATAAAGGAAAAAAGGGAAACTTCTCACAAAAATCACCAGAGATGCTGCATTTTACATGAAACATGTATGCTGAGTTCTTGATCTTTTAATAGAAAACTTAAGACAGGAGACTAAATGAAAATTATTCCTCAAGAGACTGAAATCTGAGGATCTCTCTTTACTTTTTGATCTCAGAAGCCTCACCTCAGTTATTAAGCATCTAGTCCTTACTTA
Organism: Calidris pugnax; assembly: GCF_001431845.1. NCBI lineage: Eukaryota > Metazoa > Chordata > Aves > Charadriiformes > Scolopacidae > Calidris > Calidris pugnax. The sequence continues at coordinate 134,275 of NW_015090908.1, forward strand.
TGTCATAGTTTAATTTTATAATTCTTTGCTGTTATACCACATCCTAGAACATATTACCTGATGCACACATTTTTGTCAAGATCTGAAACGATCTAAGTGTTCTAGGTCAGTGAAGCTGAACAAGTGTCTACCCAGTGTAATTTATGACCCAGAATAAGATATTAGAAAATCATGGGTTTTAAATAAAAATAGGCATCATATATATGAATTATGCTTGATGATCTTCCACTGTTCTATAATATTTTTCTCTCCTCAAGGAAGTAAACTTCAGCTCATATGTTTCCACTTGCAGAACACTTAACAATTTTAAGGGTGTTACTACTTTCCATTAGAGGAAGCATGCAACAGCAGCAAAAAATACAAAAGCATAGAAGATGTTAAAAATTCAATAAATCCAAGGAAGTGGATTAGGAAACAGGAAAATTTCAGGCAAATAGGAAGAAAAAAAGAAACCCAGGAAACTGAACTGTCTCAATGAAAATATAAAAAATATCAGCAAAATATAAGCAAGAGACATGCTTATTTAGACGTTATGACAAGACTGGTAAGCAGAACGCCTACGTGTCATTAGCGAGAACTTTTATTTCTCAAAATAATAGTCTATTTTAAGCGGCAATTTGGGACATGCTTCACAAGCAACCCAGCTCTCCTAACATAAGTAGATTCTGCCTGTCAGTCACAGCCCAAATGAATATAAATTACCTAAGTGCCATGCAGCACAGGTCTAATTAAAGCAGGCAGTAAAAGAAGCAGAAGCCACATATGAAAGACCTCCATGGCAGAGAGTCAGCAAAGTCAGCACTAGGAGCAGGAAATGGAAGATTGGCAATTGGAGGAGAATGGCTGGCTGTGCAGCACCCAGCTCCAGCAGAGAGCAATGGGATAATTCAGTCCTTGCTTGACTATCAACTCTCAAGACGATGTGGCCACATCATTTACGTAAATTTGGTTATATTGGCTGAGCCAGCAGATGCAATATTTATTTAAGCACACAAATTAGAAAAGAAGAAAGCAAGCTACCAAGGATGATGGATATAACTACGTTCTGTGTTCCTGATGGGAACAGAGGTCTTACATTGTTAGTTCAAGAAAAGTACAAGGCCTTGTCTATCAAAGAAGACACACCTTTGAAACAGCAGCAGCAGCAACGTTTCGTAAGCACAAGGGAGCATGAAGGGCCACCAATGAAACAAAAACCTACAAATCCTGCATCTAAGTCCACCATATTTCTAGGAAGTACATTACTACCAGATAAAACTCCAAGATCACAGAAATATAGCTTTTCATTTTAGCACTTTGTAAAACTATTTACCTCAATGTTTCTTCTAGTATGAAGTCCTTTGAGTTTAGTATGCTACTTGATCATTTGCTCTTAAGTGTGTCAGGCTGCATCAAAACGTATACTTTGCGCAGCTTCTAAATCTTCAATATTCTACAGCATAAAGATCCCTACAGAATATACCATTCTTAAAATAATATGATTATTAAGCTTTATCCTATCTAGGTAGCACTTACCGCTCCTTACGTGATAACTACCAACTGATTACCATATGAACCATTGGAAAAGATGAATGGCTTGGACTTGACTACTTAAGTTCCCATTACTTTAGAAACACCTGCCTGAGGACTGATTTCTTTTAATTTACTTTTTTTCCATTCACGGAGTGAAATCACCAATATTTTATTTCTTCCCTTAGCAGTAAGCTCCAAAATATTTGTTGTACCTAGGCAGATATAGTTAGACTGGTGCAGGATGACTCTTATTTTTCCTGAAAAATTAATTTAGCACACACACAAATAAAATAAACCAAAACCATTGCCAATCTAATAGCCCAATCTCCATATTCAAGCTCCCAAAAGAACATACTATGAAATTTAGTCATAAAGGTGCAATGCTAAAAATAAACCAAAAACCAAAAAGCACTTATTTAAAAAGGCCCATGAACAGCAATCTCTTGATATTTTCACAAACTGTGAGCAGTGAAAGTATAAAAAGCTTTTCAACTAGCCCATGTGATCACATTACATTTTCATGTATTTCATTTAAAGCAATTACACTAAGATCCAACCAAACTAGTCTATTGAAATTTGGACATACATATAACATCATAGCTATTATATCCATAATATAAGGTAGGAATTTTAATTCAGTATCATCAAGAAAGGTAACTGCATTTTTTTTTCAGATGAATTATAAATATAAGAATTATAAAAGCTATTGTAGACTCCAAGACACCAGAGTAAGTTGCACATTCTTTAGAAAAGGAACTGCAGAACAACGCACTATAAATTATGTAAAACTCATCCCATTCTAATCAAATGCTAGGCTGAAGTACCCACAAAGAAGTGAAAACAAAAATCACAGTTATATAGAATCACAGAACAACCTAGTTGGAAGAGACCTCGAAAGAGTGTCTGGTCCAACCTTTCCTTTGGAATAGAAAGGGCTTGTATCCCTGTTAGCAGCAGAAACATTCTTCAGAGACTGTGAAGTTTCAGATAACTGCAGAGTCTTAAACCCAGTTTCCTATGCTAGCTGACTATGCCTTGATGTCACCCTACATGCTTTTCTATTCAGCACAGCTAATAGAATATGCACCCATCATTCATCATAATACTTTTCTTTCCCCCCCCATAATACAAGGAGCTCTACTGAAATACCTTGGGTTTTGTAGGTCATACTTTAGGCCAGATTACTCAGGTAAACTTTGTCAAAAGTACTATTAATCTGGACTAGTGTTTAGGGTTGGAAAACACACCATAAATGTCCTGTGAATGAGAGCTCTCAGAGGAAAATGGCTGTTGTGTGGTTTTTTTCATGTTTTTAAAGCAGAAGCTTGTCTGGTTAAGTATTTACATATCTCTACATTTTTGTTTTCCTTATATTTGTTATACTACCACTAATAGATAAGCAGCAGTGGCAGTTGCACTATGGTAAAAGTACCATTCATATTTTCTTTCACAATAAATCCGTAAAAGCCATGATCTTAAAAATTTATTTGCCAAAGATGAAAACAGACATTTGGAACTTTTATGTCAATACTGATGGCTGAAGAGACCATCAGAGACAGCAGGAGTGAAATGGTAAGTATTAATTTAGCACTGATTGGTTTTTTTTAGAAACAAATTTGTTTCTAATATCTACCAAACGGACTTGACATAAGAAAGCTAACGGTAACAGACTGCTAAGTGCTGTGGCTAATTACAGTCATGTCCCGGATGAAGAACAAGTCTATATGATTGAATGATTCAGTGCAGATCCACTACTGATTGCACAAGTATGACCTCAAGCTGAAGCAATTAACTTCAAGTCAACAGAGGTCTCTTCCATCATCTCAGGATTAGATGGAAATCAACCAATGTATTTTTCATGTTTGATTTTATCTTGTTTCTTCTGCTTTGGCTTGGAAGTGTTCTTGAATCTTTAAGATCACCAGGTCCTAGCAGTTTCTTCCAACAAACAATTTCTTTTTTAAGTACATCTGAAGTACTTTTAAAAATCACCTGTGTTTTCCAAGACAATCTCTGAAATTTTCTTTTCCCAGCAGAGCTCTCCCAGGTTGGTTCTAGCTCTACCACATTACGATTGGTCTTGGACTTCCTCAGAGAACAATCTTGGAATTTATTCATATTGTTCTTATGAATGGCAAAACCAGGAAAGCTTACATGTGTCTTTTGTTCTCCAGAAATACAGGGCATTCAAGCCCTGATTGACCTTGAGGTGCCTTGGCTAGGAAGATGTCCCTGAGTTGCCCCTGGAACTGGGCATGTTTAGCTCGGAGGAGGCTGAGGGGAGACGACATTGCCCTCTCCAGCTCCCTGAAAGGAAGGTGTAGAGAGGTGGGGGTTGGCCTCTTCTCCCAAGGGAATAATGTCAGGAGCAGAGGAAATGGTCTGAAGTTGGGGCAGGGGAGGTTTAGATGAGATATTGGGAAGAATGACTTTCCTGAGAGAGTGGTCAGGCACTGGAACAGCCTGCCCAGGGAGGTGGTGGAGTCACCATCCCTGGAGGTATTTAAGAAATGTGTAGACGTGGCTCTTCAGGGCATGCTCTGGTGCCCGACATTGTTGGGTTGGGTCTGTTTGTGGGTGGGTGTGGTTTTGGGGTTTGTTGGTTTTTGTTTTGTTTTGTTGTTGTGTTGTTTTTGGGTTTTTTTTGTGGTTGGACTCTATGACCTCAAAGGTCCCTTCCAACCATGAAGATTCAGTGATTCTCTGTTATTCTGAGTTTATGAATGAATGAGCACAGTGGTCAATCTGCACATCCAGTACCAGGATGGAAGGTGTGCCTCAGCAGGACACAGGTGCTTAAGGAACCGGTCTGATCCCACTGGCATTTGACAACTAATCAACAATATGACAGCTGGCCTCAAGTCTAGTACTGAGTTTTCTCAAATGAAAGCATATTTAGACCAGGAAAATCTGGTAAAAACCAGAAACATTCAAGAGCTAGGAAGAAAACAAGTAAAACGCTGGTAAATTAAAAAGATAAATATGTAGTGCTATATAGCTGCTGCTGTTGTTGTCATTATTATTAAAATATAATATTAAAAAACATGTAATGTAAATACTATAAATAAAACAGTGTAGCTTTTTTATATTTTACATAATAAATAGATTTTATTATTATATATGTATTATAAAAATATATAAGTAAATGCTACACTGGCCAAGTTTTTAAAACTACAGAAAATATTCATTTCTTTAAAGAAGCAGCTGGTGAGCAGGGGTGAGCAGGAAATTACCACGGTAGTGAAGGATGGTTCCAGGGTGTCCTGGTTTGATCTGGGATAGGGTTAATTTCCCCAAGCTCTGGCTGGGACACAGGTATTCCATACCTGGGAGCCATGCCCAGTCTACAGCTGGGAGCTGCTTGGGAGCGGGCTGGGGCAGCCCAGGTCTGGTTGGTGAGCAGTGGTACTGTAATCATGCTTGTACATTCTGCTATCAGTGATGTTGTTTTCCTGTTCCCTTTGCTGTTCTGTTAAACTGCCTTTGTCTCAACCCATGAGTTTTGCCTTTTTCTTCTATTTCTCCCCCCAGGACTGGTGGGTGGGGGGAAGAGGGGACACAGAGAGAGCAGATTTGTAGTTCTTCGTTGCCGTCTGAGGCTAAACCATGAGACAGGGTAATTCCTATTTAATAAAAGGGAACACAGACTACCTTCAAGTGACTGACTGGTGGCTGTCAGAACCTCTGAGGTTTGTATTTCATCTTCCCCTTTAGCTAAAATAGCTTTGAAATCATTTCAAGTGTCTGGAGTATCAGCAGAATTCAGGTAATGGCATGGCAACTACTAAATAGAAATTTAGTTACCAACATATCACATTTGAGTGCAGAGAATAAATTTTACTTATTTCACATTCAACAAACAGCTCATGACATTACACTTTCCTGACATGAATTTTTTAATGCTCCAATGACAAACGTAACCTCACAGGTAGAAGTTACCCGCTCTCCCAAACACAGCACTGAGACTGCTTATAATGAGGCTTTTGGAGTTGCCATCACCCCTGGTATTGTTTCACATGTTGGAATATCAAGTGATTCTAGAAAGAAATAGTTCCCTTAAACATGAAAAGTTTCCTGAAATTCAACAGAAAGATGATGATGAACATTGACTACAAAGAACAAAGGGAGAAGGGAGTACAGTATTTTCTCCCTATCAGGACAGCACATTCCAGGATTCAGATTACCAAATTTCACTGTAAACACTGCTCATTTTATCATGTTACTTCTGAAACTTTTTAAACCCAAGCTCTATCTACATTCAAAATGCATTTTTGCAATGTGTCTGATGTCATCCATCACCCAGAAGCCTCACCTAGCAGCATGCCAGGTTGCCTACAGAAATAATTTATTATTTCCTCAGAGTTTTATCTGAAATTTGGGTGCAGAAGTTGACTGAAGACACCAATTACTGACTGATTACTGTTAAGGCTTGCTATTACTCAACACTTGCTTTTACTTTTGCACAGTGCATTTGCTTGGATTAGTGCAACATAACACATTTTAATTAGTATTTCCCCGTAACTACATAGTTTTATGGTTCCTAAGTGAAATTTAACATTTCCACTAACTCTTTATAACTGCAGGTTTAGAATTTTAGAATGCAAAACAGAGCCTACAGAAATGCAATTCCTGAATACTAATATGTTTTACTTAATTTTACTGTTAATTGAAAATATGCTTTGCAGCCACTTCTGTGTTTTTCTATTCACCAAGCCCTTTGTGGGGTTATTTAACATTGTCTGTATAATGATTTGGTTCCCCACAGATTCAACTTCACAGAGCAGTAGAAACCTAATTCAATACATTTTACTTGGTCTTGTATGATTAGTTTTCAGCTGATGAGGTGTAACACAAAACTTCCAGAACTCAAATCTTATAAGTATATGAATACTTTTTAAGACACAAAGATCATACAACTTGTTGATTCATAAGTATCTGTTAAAAGAAGATCTCATTATCTACTAATGAACTCTGTTACAGCTATTACAGCTATTTGTTTCAAATTTCTATCAAGATAGAAGAACCACTGACCCCAAAATCATAGAAAACTCTTTCCACATTCAAGTCTAAGTTGGAGAACCCACAGCAGATTCACAGAGTGGTTACCCTCTCCTCTCAATTTAAGCCATCTTTTTCCACTGTTGCTTCCAAACCTGTACCACCACTTTTTTCCTTCTTTATAAGTACCACATCAACATGCAGTCCTACCTCCAGTTCTCAAATTTCATATTTCATAAACTTACAGAAATAAAAATATTTCATTTCCAACAATTTTCCCATCACTCCTTTTTCTACTTTCCTGTCTCTCACCAGGAATTTTATTTCTTACTCAGTACTTTCACTGCTCACCTGTGGGAATCTGGTAGATAAGAGGCTACAAACACTGATGACTGCTTATCTCCTGTGCAAACACTGTGGGGGAAGAGCTGACAGGCTGGTGTCAAAACAGCCAAAGGAGGGAATCTTGTGATGGCAAGATGGCCCTGTTTTGGTTCAAAGTCCCAAGAATGAAGGGATAAGCACATAAACGGCTTCAGCACAGAATCTTTAAGGCCACGGTGCCCGAAGTGAGACCTTTTGCTTAATTAGCCACAAAATTAATATTGAAGTTCACATCCCTAAGTATGATAATGAGCAAAATGAAGAACATAGTAAACATATATGACTATAGCATCTGACTCTCCACACAAATCACGCTAAAACGTCACCCCAGGGAGGGGATCAGATAAGGTTAGGATATAAAGGGCAATACAGAGGGTACCTGGATATATTTACACCTATAGAAATACAGCGGATCGAGAGATCTCTCTGAGGAATAAGAAACTTGAGACCTAGAAGAGACAGTCCATGGGTTGTGCTCCTCTTCTTCTACCAAGATGGGGTAAGTTCTTAGTAAGTACTGCACCTTCACCTCTTGGTGAAAAAACTCCTGGGATAGCATTTATTCATTTACTTATTTGTTCATTTATTCATTTATTTTGCTAACATTATTGTAGTATATTAGCACTATTGCAGCTAGTGCATTTATCAATGACAATTCTGAACGTTATAGCTGTCACTTCATTATATCCTTTTATCTTTTAGTCTTTGCTAACTGTCTCAGTGAAAAGTCCTTTGGGGAGTTCTGAAACGGGCAAACGTTGAACTGTTTCAGCAAAGGCCTTTAGCAGGGCCCTGAAACAGGGCATCACTTACCTTTACAGGTTTGTGATGCTGTCCCAGTGAAGGCCTTTGGTAGGATCTTAGACAGCAAACACTGAGCTGTCTTAGAGCCCTCGTTCTGAAACAGAAACAAAACTAACACCCTTTTAACGCGACACCACCCTACATTTTGTTAAAAACCTTACAAATCAGCAGAATTGTACTATCAGCTAAAGTTTCCTAACAAAATGAGTAGAGCTAGGTACTTATGCACTATGAGTAAGACATCAGGTTTTGTGAAACTCAAATAAGTACTGAAGAACATGAGGTAACATTAACTGGTCAGTAATCTTTACCTCATAGGCCAACAGAGAAAAGCCAACAACGCATAAACTTGAAAAAGAAATTATGACCAAATCAGATTTAGAACAATGCAAGTCCTGGGAACAGTCAAATCACAGACTAAGAACTCTTCAAATCTAAAACGCTGGCATCCATCAGCATGCAAAAACTTGACAGATAATGGCAAACTTCACAAATCTTATCAAGAATGCTACTGAGGATGCTACAAAAAATCCCATGATCAAATTGTTAATGATAAAAAATTTACTGCAGGCTCAAAGCCACTGGGACTCCCACGCATTAACCTGAGCCGTGTTGAAGCTGTGTCAGTTAAGAAAATTCCAAGCTAGAACTGGGTTAATGGAACATATGTCAGGAAACTGCAATACATAGTTAGCTTATGGTTTTAAGCAAACTTTGTCTTTTTGCCAGAGTATCATTCTTTGTGCTCAGAGGCAGATAGACCACTCACTCTCTTTTTAGCATACTAAAGCTAGAAATTCCTGTCATCTTAATGCAAAGCTAGGCAGAAGTGGTAGACAAATTGGATAATCTGGTATTTCTTAGAAAATGTGGTATTCAAGCAAGTAGGACAAACCACAGGATCAGCTTATTTTCCACCACTCCTTGGTGGTCAAAATTATTATTATGGAAAACTTGGCTGAACAAGGAGAAATTTTTAAGCAGCTGGAAATCAAAATGGACCTAGGATTCTTAGTTGAGCCTAATATCAGATCACAGACTCTAGGAGACTATTGAACTGCACTTGGATCTACTTAGGTTGTGCTATCCTTGCCCAGGATGTTAAGGTGTTAACATAGATTATATTAAGTCACTTCTCTTGAATGAAACACTCCTGAACACCTCAAGTTTGAAAGAGAAGCTTCAGTGAAAACAATTCTAAACAAGTGCCATTAACATATTTTTCCTACTATTTTTTTTTTCCTTCCAAAGCTGTGTAACAAGTCAATTCTGCAGTTTGATAGATCACTCCGGCTAAGTGAGTTCTTGAATGAGCAGGTTATCTAAAGAGGTTATTACAAAATAACTTCGGAAATTATACAGGTATCACAGCAGGCTCCTAGAGCAGACAACTGAATTTAATCAGCATAACACCCCTGGCATCCCTGCACAGGAGTCAGTGTTGCTTCTAAGACCCCAAGAGTTAGAATATGTCAAGGGGGCAGCAGTATTCATACAGAAAAGGGGAACAAATGTGCTTTACATTGCATCCTAGCTTTAAAACTTATTTTAAAAAATGTGTGTAAAGAGCCTTTCAATTTAAGGGTTGAGAGTGAAAAAAAAATAAAGTCACTATCAACAGAAAGGAAGGCAGGCAGAGTAAGTCAGCAGATATGAGAGATTAAAACAAGAAACGGAAATCCAAAGGGCATAACTTTCTAGTAGACAGAGTTCATTGACAGAACACTTCTTGCAACTGTTAATCCTTAGCTAAAATCTGTACTTAGCCTGGTCTCAAAATCTTTAACTAAGCTGAGCTGGAGGACAGGGTATTTTGAACAGAAAAGTGAGAAAGTTCCTAAGAGAAAAATAGTGTAAGAAGGAGAAGGTATGGCAAGTAAAGCCAGAGCTCACTGCTGATCGCAATATTTATCTAAAAAAATCCAAACTGCTTCTATTCGAGGAATGAGTCATTTTATAGAGATGAGTTAGGTCCTGTGTGGTCTACAAAGTATTATAAAATTGCCAAGGGAAAAGCTACAGCTGTATTTAAAAAAAAAACAACAACAAAATACCCCAAAAAAACCAAACCACAACAACAAACCTCTGCTAAGAAATGCCATGACAAAACATCAGATCATGTTCTAACTGTTCAATGCCAAATGCACACTGTAAAACTTTTCTAAAACACCAGAGCTCAGCAGTCAGCAGAACTCATGAGAATAAATTTTTTGTCTATCCTGCTACGAAGAGCCAAGGGGATCTCACAGCATCAAGTTTTCAACAGCATTATTCCCTCTGTTCTCTGATCTAAAAGCAGAACACTAACACTGTAAAATAGTACCTGTTATTTTTCGTCTCTCATCTATCTACAGCCATCTCATCTATCATTACCAGTTCCACTCATCTTGTTTGTCTTCTCATTTTGCCTTACCTCAACTAGAATCTCTTAAATTATGGAATAACTGGCCTAAGGTTATTATACAAGACCAAAGCTCAATGGCAACATAACAGCTTTAACCCCAAGTTAAAATAAATAATAAATTAATAATAAAATAATAAAATAATAAAAAAATAAAATAATAAAAATAAATAAAATAGGTTGGGCATTTAGCTTTTGGCTATTTAAGATGAAGTCTGATAATAGCCAGCTTGAGAAGTAATAGTTTATAATAAAAAGTCAGTATTTTGAAGAAACTGGGGACGGGAAGGGGGGATGAGGAGGCAGAGGATGTGCAAAAAAGCACACTAAAGAATGAAAGTGATGACTAGTGAGTGTTTTCATTTAATCAAACTGGCCAACTTGCTTTCAGAAATAACTTTAAGATAACTTTAAAAACGAGTAAAGTCTTGGATGCGGTTCTTAAACTAATGCTTACTGATAAAAATGTTACCATTTAACATTCAATGTAAAGTGTAGCACAAAAGGTGTAACTTACATGCAGTCTCTTACCTTGAATGAGTGGTAGGTACCGTGCTAATAGCTTTGCTCTTTTCTTTTCATATCCTTTCTGAGTGATGTCTCCTAAAGAAATGGAGAAACAAATTAATACTATTTCAAATAGTTTTTAAAGAAACTTCCTCATTTTCATGATGCCTATGATTAAACTTTAAATCAACCCCATTAGCAACAAAGACATGGGCATGTTGGAGAAATTCATGGCCATTTACATACTACCCATGCAGCACTATCTGTGCACGTATGAAAATTAGTGTCTCAGAGCTATACAACAGAACAAAATGGTTTTGTCTGCAGCACCTGTGTTGAACGTGGCTCTAGAGATATTGACCATGCTCAATATACCAAGGCTTGGGACAACATTCTCTAGCTGTGCAGTTCCTTTCAAACTCAGACCATGTTGTCCACTCTGCACTGTGCAGCACAACAGTCTCTGCTTTCAAATTCTAGGAGGTGATAATCTCTTTCTAGCATTAGTTTTTATTCACAGTTGTCATCCAATATCCTCTTTTAAAGCTCACTGCAGACTCCACTGGTAAATATGACATCATTTCACACAGACTAGAATAAAAGGAAAACTTCTACAGAAGCCCAAAATAAGTTTTTGAGACATGTCAGAATATGTACTTGTGTGTTTCTACCAACAGAACAAGGTAGTTTCATGCAAAACCAGCAGTAAGCATAGTATAAAAATTAAAAAAACCCAAATCCCAGCACTATTTTACAAGCTTTGTCCATTTTCTAGATCTCAGCACAGACACCAAAACAATGACCTTAAATAACTTAAAACCACTCCCATCTCCCAAAATTCACACTTGCTTAAAGACGGTGAGATACTATGCAGTTCCACTAACCAAGTGGACTTTTATCCCTCCGTACTTGGCAAATACTTCACATCAGCATGAAATATAACCAGGATTACCTGATGCTATTTTTGAAAACATACTTAAGTAGAAGGTGAATTTTAGAAACGCAGTCAGACAATTAGCTTTACTTTAGTTAGGACACAAAAGCAAAATTTTACATTTAGATCTTTGCTTCAAGCATGTTTGTCCAGCAACATATTGGTAAAAGAGCATATCAAAGCAAACTATGGAGAAGAAAAAAAAAGGCATATACATATATAAATATAGTACATGTATATGGATTAAGTAAAACAGCCCTCCTCTGACCATTTGCTTTCTGCCAAATCTGAAACTTTTTCTTCATCCCATTCACACAAGGAATCAAAATTTAATGTCTGGAAAACATAAGAGGAGTTTAAAAAAAAATTTTTTTTTAATTCTGTGTGTCTTAGCATGCTTGTCATTTAGATGGACTTAGGTCTTGCATTTGACAGAAATCTCAGAATACTAACCTATGTTCTCTTTACGGCTTCTCTGACCTCAGTTGCCAGCTGTTCAGTAAGAGCTGACAATATGTCCCAGACCTGGGACTTTGCTGGGTATTTGTCTTTATCCTTATTGTCTTTATCCTGTTTTCTGCAGACAACCAGCAAAATCAAGAGTTATAAAGGCAATCCAGAGAAAGACAGAGCATGACTTACATGGGATTCATTCCCTTTGGACAGGAGGGTATAAAATTATATATAATTATATATACATAAAATTATATATAAGATTATATGTTACTAGGACAGTAATTTTCACAGCTTCATAAATTATTCAAGTAATCCTTAAATCAAATCTCTTCGCAGATCAGCTACCTTGCCAGGTATCACCCAGTTGACAAGGTATGCCATGGAAGCAGCAGACAGGGTTGAAAAGAGAGTCTCATTTTAAACCAGAATATCTCAAACTTTGGTATCTCACTGCATTTGGAAATTCCTTGATTTTGCTGGAATGCTGACTTGGAGAATTTTCCTTGAATCAGGTTAAGAAAAATCCGAAGTCAAAAGCATTTCTATTGACTTTTGCAGCCTTGGTGGCAAGTCATACTTTTTTGTTCCCTCCTCAAAAGCTTGGGGGTGGATTCCTCCTGATCCCCACCCAGTCACACTCAGAGCCTCAGTGGGATTAATCCATCATCTGGGGTTCTTTGTGACCTCTTCCAAAAAAGAGCCACTTAGCCACATTTGGTTATGTCAGGGCCACAGCTACTGCCATTTAGCCTCACTGTCTCCATATTTATTACATTACACAAAAGCAATAAGAGGTTCCTCAGTCTCAGCAAATCAGTTGGGAAGCTGGACAAAGCTAGACACTGGGTTGAGCTGTTAGTTCTCTGCCCGGAATATTTGACATATAAAATATGTCAGAGGCTTCAAGAAAGTTAATCTAGACAGAGATGAAAGCATTGGCATGCCTTAAAATTACCTATAAAAATTATTTTCTTAATTAGTGCACAAAGAATCTGTCATGCAGTTACCCCAAATCTACCCAGGCATGTTTTCATATCACAATGGTAGCACTACAGCTAACAGAATCTTGATGCCAAATTAACTAAATAGATATTACCCGTATTTTATTGGGTTTTCACAGATTATTTTTCATTGGCTATCCACTGGGTTCAAAAGTGTCAACTAGCTTATTTGCAATTCTGCAAAGTAGGTGAACACTGAGTAAGTGTTTCAATGCCCTTCAAAACCACACCAGCAGGTAACAAGCACAGGCTTTACTGCCCGGACACGGCTGCCATGGCTCACGGCATCCCCAAACCCTCACACTGCCAAATCCCGACTTTGTAATCTCAAGTATTTTATGGTGACTCTACACAACAGAGAACAGTGCTTAGAAAAAGGGGTGTGTTTTCTAACTAGGAATAGGACATGTGAGCTATGTAGTTAATAAATAAATAGAGTGTGTCTAACAGAGGACATTATTTCCTTGATCACTGCCAGAAAAGGACGCCCACAACTGCAGCCCCCTCTCCTCTTCAGTGCAGGATCACGGAGGGCAGAGCACATGCAGGGCCAGTCCAGCTCCTTTGTAGCTTTGTAACTCTGCACTAAGGAGTCCCTGAAGGATTCTGATGGAGAAAGGAAGGCAAGCAAGATGCAGACAGACACTGAACACCCTGCTATGAGGTGAGTGACTTCTCCGGTCCTTAAGCAGCATTTTGCACTTAAATTCTCCCTGGGAGCAGCCGTAAGGACCCATGCACCACACCGCCTTGGCAATAGGTGTGGAGAGTCTGTTGTGTAAACACTCTCCACAAGATGACTGTGTGTACCAGCAGGTAGGCTCTGTGAGAGCCTAGTGCTTGCTCAAGGTAAGGAAATAGTTCCAGGTCACCAATTTGCAGAGGTCAAGAACAGTCACAATCTCAGGTATATCAACTACTACCAAATCATAGCAGAAAGTTCTGCCAGTTCCTCCAGTCAAAGTCAAGGGTGTGAATACTGGTTTCTGCCTTTAGAGATTGTTCTTGGATGGTGTGAAAAGGTAGGCAAGTTACCAACCCAAACATAACTCAGAAGTCACCTGTAGAAAAATTCGAAGTAAATCCCCAGCGTTTTCCGGGGATAGGTTGTCACTGTATTTGAACAGCTGGTGGAGCTGGAAGAATCAATTCAGCAGTCATCATTTCTAATTCTACCTCTTAGACACACTTGGTAATTTTTTTTTTCAGTGAAACAAGTCACCAAGCTCTTTATTTTGCATCATCCTAAAAGTATTATAAAAAGAACACTGCATTGCTACATGATTTTGACTCACAGAAACAAGGTCAAAAAACAATAAAAAACTGTAAAATAAAAAATTACTCTGACATCTGTGATTTTTGTCCACCGCGAAAGCAAAAATAGTTAAGGTATTTCTAAGAACTATGATGAGAGTCAACAATAAGGAAAGCCAGTAACATTTGGTGTAATAGCTGAGGAATCGAAAGATGGTGCTGAGGAACACTGAACTATGCAGCCAGCAAAAGAAATGCCTCAGTTTCTCATGTTATCTGTCCTCCAGAGTAAATGATGTGACAACCAGTGCCGAGGACATTGCTGATAATGGAAGCACGTAGGAAGAGAAAAGAGACCTCACCGCTACAAAGGCTGATGACAACAGAGCTTTCAATGGATGCTTCATCTCCTGTGCTAAGAGGGCAAAGCTCTGAAACTACAGCTATTTGAGCATGAAGACCACAGAGATTGAAAACTGAGAGAACTGACAGCAGGATAAAGCTGTTTGTTCATCAAGGGTGATATGTACAGCAGTAGCTACATGCAATTTCTGAAATGCATACCGAGTCGTGATGGTAAGACCTATATTCTCAGCCACATATGATACATCTCAAGTGAAGTCACACACCCCTTGTTACCCAGCTTTCCAACTCCAAGGTGTGTCATGTATTACAGCACCCTGGTAGCCAATACCAGCTGCTGATATTCTGAGAAAGAACAGGGTGCAGTGCTGAAATACAGCAGGATGGCTGTACTTATGGTTAAACTTGTAGTCGCAATCAGGGCTTGGAAGAGGAAGAGCAGAACTCCTGGGTGCTGAAGTCCCTCAGCGGGCAGGGCCAGGCAGGACAGGGCATCTTTGTGTTGAGGCATTCAAAAGCTGGTGGAAAGGCAAGGTCAGTACCTTGCCAAACAGGTGTTCTTCTGTTAACACCTGATACCAAAACAAAGACCAAGTAACAAAAGAGCCTACCAAGGTCGCCGCCTAATTGAAATTAAAGCCTCAAAATCAAATATTATGACGGTACTTCCAAAGTACATCATTTTCTTTTGAAGAAGGTGAAACCAGCACAATTGCAACCCCTAATGAAAAGGGCTGATAAATGAATGGAACCACCATCAAAACTTTATTGTCCACATAAAGTTTTGTGGACTTTTCCAGAAGATCATCATAAAGCTTACACTGACTGTTTAAATATGCTTAAAGGCATGACCTATGAAACATTTGGAAAGACATGTTCCCTTCAAAGGCTGCAGACATGTCTCATAAGAACATGGAATCTGACAGCTGCAAGCAGTTCTAGGTAGAAACATGACCTTGGGGAAGAATGTGAAACAAAGATCAAAATATAAATCCTTAAAGAGAAACTGTAGCAGTATCGGAAAGGAAGGGGGAAGGTTAAGAAATAAATACTCCTAAGAAAACTGGAGGTGGTTTAGGAACATATTTCCTCAATATACACACCCATGACCTTCAAGCTGGGCCACATCAACACAGCTCTTCTATAAACCACGGTGGGGTTTTTTCTCCTTTTTCTGCCAGCTGAGGAATAATCATTTTTTCCTGGACAAAACAGAAGTTTACCACTGGATTCTTTCCCTAGTAGCTGAATTATTAATCAACAGCACGTTGATAAATCAGCAGGACATCTCATACTTATCTGTAAATAAGCAATCTATTAAGTAGTCTTGGTTCTACATATACATATATGAAATAAGTGACCGTATATAGATTGGTTACACTGCTAAACTCAGTGCTTTGGGGACTTAAAAAATAAGCACTTTTAACTTGCCATGTAACCTTAAGTCCCATTATTTTTCTCCTCTATACAACATACCTTCATTCCAAGACTCATTTTATAGCACAGTATTTCAGCCACAGCTAAGCTTATGGTCACGTTGTCTTTGAAAAGCATAAAAAACTGTAGCCACATGAGAAGCGGTTGAAGCTTTACAATTAATAACCAGAAAACAACACTTCCTTACATCTGTAAGTTTGCAAAGTATACAAACAGCAGTCCTTTATCATGAATCATTGCTAGTTTCCGAAGTAACAGCTATCAACTGATGCATTAATTTAGTTTGCATTCAATGAACTAAGTGAAGCATGAAAGATTATGAATCTTACATATTATACGAATCTGTTTAAAATGGAAATAAGAGATATCTGATCATTCACATGGTGATGCCTTTGACTAATCTCTAAGAAACTCTATTTCAAAGATCTTATTTTAAACAGAGAGCATCAAGATGCCTTCTAAGCAGTATTAGAAGTTTAGCAAAACTTCACCAAAAAATGTACGTTATTGGTAATTCCTAATTTGAAGCAGAACTTTCATCCCTTTGACAGAAATTCAGTTATCAAAATACAAAATTTGTCTGCATGTAAAAGTAGTAACCTGGAGGAGATACACAACTACTCAAATGTACGCAGTTTCCATAAACAATGAAGTCACTGAAACATCAAGTTCTAGAAACCTAGACAAATACTGACTAGCTAATTGCATGTGTCCTAATGCCTGAAAGGGAATTTTTCCTATACATTAGTAGCAGAAGACTAAGTTTTCCACTTTGTGCACAATTACACATTGGGACTACCTATTTTATAATACCATTAATTGCCTAGTGTGCTTTATCTTGGCCTGAACGTAGTCTGATCAAGCCATTAGGAGTTTTGCTACTGGAAAAGCCATGCTAAATGTTATATTTAGAAAATTCTATTCTGACACATTTATATATCACCTTTTCACCTCAAAGTTTCAAAGCAGTTTCTAGACAAAGCCACCATTTACATTTTAGAAACTAAAAAAAAAAAGCCAAGGTGGATCAAGTATGCTGTACAGCAAGAATGAGGAAAGTTGATACATTCCAGGTTATTCTGTTCTGCACAAATCCACACTTGTAAACATACACGTGAGTTGACAGATGAGAAAGCTGTTCTTTTTTAAATACTGATCTGCCTAGCTTTACACCGTTATTTGCTTCATCTGCCAGGAGCCAGCATTTGACAGGGTAAAACAAGCTTAAACAACTGGATCACAAAAGCAACCTGACAAGTTTCCAGGCTCAGTTAGCCCAATTAATGTATTGTTCTTCTACCACTTCAGTAAATCCTTAAGCTTTCTCCACAGGGAGACAGGAACAGCTCAAACTCTGCCACTTCTACCCCCTTAGGGGTCTCTGTAGAATACAGAAACAGATTGGCAGATGCCAGCTATACATATACATACAGCTCTGGAGTCCTCAACGCAGGAAGGACACGGACCTGTTGGAACAGGTCTAGCAGAGGAAGGCCACAAAGATGCTCAGAGGGCTGGAGCACCTCTCCTATGAGGACAGGCCCCGGGGAGACCTTACAGCAGCCTTCCAGTACCTAAAGACGGCCTACAGGAGAGCTGGGGAGGGACTCTTTGTCAGGAAGTGCGGTGACAGGACAAGTGGTAAGGGTTTTAAATTGGAAGAGAGGAGATTTAGATTAGATATTAGGAAGAAATTTTTTCCTGTGAGGGTGGTGAGACACTGGAACAGGTTGCCCAGGGAAGCTGTGGATGCCCCATCCCTGGAGGGGTTCAAGGCCAGGTAGACGGGGCTTTGAGCAACCTGGTCTGGTGTCCCTGCCCAGGGCAGGGGGGTTGGAACTTGATGATCTTTAAGGTCCCTTCCAACTCTAACCATTCCATGATTCTATGTATCTGTAAGTGGACCAGTCTGATCCTGGCTCCTGCTCTTAAAAACTAGTCCTATTTTATATAAGTTTGTTTCCTCTCAATGAAACATATTCTTGGCTACTATTGCACCAGAAGGACAAATGAAGAACCATCTTCATTCAACCATGCAAATTATGGTTCTTATTTCCACAGCAGATACAACCTTCAAAATACAATGTCCCCTGCTTCAAAACGTCAGGCACTTTTAAATATGGAAACTGTTTTTGAAACACTCAATTTATATGTTTGTTAAGTTGATTAGAATCTTCACCCAGAGGTTATGGAAAAAAATTTATCAAGGCAGATACAACTTTCATATCTCATTTTTATGTAAATCATGTATGTTGCCATCCCCTTTAACAAACCGAAGAAAGCTATGTGCATGGGGGAGAGGGGCGAGGAGTGGTGGAAATGATTTTACACAGGGAATGTACTGTCTGCTTCCTACGAAAGCCAACAAAAGAAGTTGAAAAATACCAGACTAGAAGTGGTCAGGCAGATCAACAAACAGTATCTTTTAAAATTTGAGCTAAAAATATTTTCTGACACAGTTGAAAACTATTTTGGTAAAATGCAGAAATGAAAAACTTTTGAAAGGATGTATGCATGCAATGTGTCCCTCTTGTAAACGCTATTAAGAAAATGGTATTTCAAAATAACCAAATTTTCAGTGTACTGCAGAGATGAATACACTCAGACTTTTTGCTTGTCACTTCCTAGATAGATCGGGGTACAATACAAAAGTAGAATAATTATGCCTGGCATGTAGTAATCCCCCATTATAACGAATTAGGCCAGAAGTAATTGCCTGAACCAAGTCATTTCAACCTAAAGCATGTACTGGGGAGGGAGGGGGAAGATGTTTAATTGCTAGGTACAAAGACATTTCTTTTTCCTTCACTCAATTGCACTGACAATTTCTACTGCCATAAGGTCCAGGAGAAGTCTCAGACCAAACTCTATTCCATGGTTACCACAAAAGACTCCCTGAAAACTGCCCCCAAAGATGCAAATCTACAACCAACCAGATATAGAAATGTGGGACCATAAAGAAAAAAGAAAAAAAAAGAAAAAAACAAAACCAACTTCAATAGTACTATATGCAACAACTTTAATACACATTCCTTTCCAAGAATACTACAAAGAGAAGTAAATTATTGGCTAGATAAAATTCTCTCTGTATAATTCTGTTAAGACAATCGATCACAAAGAAAATTCATATTTAACTTGGTAATAAATGCCTTATACCATTAAGTCATCCCTTGCCTAGAGGAACAGGCTGCCCAGGGAGGCTGTGGAGTCCCCTTCTCTGGAGATCTTCAAGCCCCACCTGGATGCCATCCTGAGTGATGTGCTCTGGGCAGCCCTGCTTTGGCAGGGGGGTTGGACCAGATGATCTCTAGATGCTTCCAACCCCAACAAATCTGTAATTCCATGAATGCATGTGTAAAAACAGAAGAGGATATATACAGCATTTAATGCTCTTTGAAGCTGTTAAGTTGTTTTAACTCCCTTAACTCCCTTTCTGATCTGAGGAGCCTTTTTATCTCCCTTTCACATCCTCCACACACTCATTATGTAAGACACAGTGATTAATGAGCAAGATGAAGATATTTCAGACTATTAAACTTCTACATCTTGTATGAAGCTGCATTTTTACTGTGTGCTTTTTGGATGTCATTGACATTTATTTTTTTTTTGTTCTCTCCACAAAGACCCAAGAAGTTACGCCATTAGCTACAGATGTTTTACCAGTTGCAAAAAGCTAATATTTATACGTTAGCAACCACAAGGCCCAACAGACCACAGCAAAGATGCACAATAATAAAGATGGAAGCAGTCTTACTCATAAATCCATGAATATAGGAAGATCCAACTCATTAATTAGACCATTAAAAACCCACCAGAAAATCCCCAAACACACAAACCACAGTACAATAATCAGAATTCACAGAGTATATTCAAAATATACAAAGAGAAGTCAGATAACCTGCAATACCATACAAACTCAAGTTACTTCAATTTGTAAACTACAAAATCTTTTCAATGGATTCCCAGGTCTTCGTTTCAGGTTTGATTAGTTTCTTGACAAATTATTACCACACCCTCAAATGCATTGTCAAACCATGCTTTTAAAGCAAAGAACAAAAGAGATTTAAAGTTGATCTTGAAATAAGTTACTGGGCCAAATTTTACTATGAATGCATACGCTTTGACTTTTTAAAATAGAAAGGTAGTATGTATTTTTTAAAAAAAACTTCATCAGTATCCATGGCAAAGCAACAAAATAACATAATATGATACAATTTTACTAGGAAATCGGACCTCACTGAAAGACTTTTCACTAGATCCCCATAAATCATCTGATGTGAGCATGAAGAAACAGATTAAGTGATTCAGAGTTCCTGGCTGAACCATAAAATGATAAAACTACATTGAAAAACTGAAAAAAAGCTGCGGAGTTATTGACAGAAGCATCTAGCCAGTAAGTCAGCTCCAGCTGAAGTGCCTTTATGCAAATGCATGTAACATAGGAAACAAGCAAGAGGAGTCAGAGATGTGCACGCGCCTCCAGGTGATCTTACTGTCTCTCACACAGAGACATGGTGGGGTGGCTCCTGTGTCCAGAGTGCTGGAATGGAGGGATACAGACTCTTCAGGAAGGACAGGCTGGGGAGACAAGGAGGGGGTGTTGTCCTCTATGTCAATGACCAGCTGGAGTGCATGGAGCTCCATCTGGGCATGGATGAAGACCCAATGGAGAGCTTAAGGGTCAAGATTAAAGGGAAAATTGGGGCAGGTGACATTACAGTAGGGGTCTGCTACAGGACATCTGACCAGGACGACAGAGCAGATGAGGCTCTCTATAGATAGATAGGGGAAGCATGACATTTGAAGACTCTGGCCCTCATGGGGGACTTCAACCACCCGATATCTGTTGGAAGGACAACAAGAAATCCAGCAAGTTCTTGGAATGTGTCAATGACAATTTCCTTCTTCAAATGGTAGAGGAGCCAACAAGAAGCAGAGCCATGCTGGACCTTGTTCTTACTAACAAGGCTGGTGGGGAATGTCAAACTCAAGGGTACATGGATGAAGACCCAATGGAGAGCTTAAGGGTCAAGATTAAAGGGAAAATTGGGGCAGGTGACATTACAGTAGGGGTCTGCTACAGGACATCTGACCAGGACGACAGAGCAGATGAGGCTCTCTATAGATAGATAGGGGAAGCATGACATTTGAAGACTCTGGCCCTCATGGGGGACTTCAACCACCCGATATCTGTTGGAAGGACAACAAGAAATCCAGCAAGTTCTTGGAATGTGTCAATGACAATTTCCTTCTTCAAATGGTAGAGGAGCCAACAAGAAGCAGAGCCATGCTGGACCTTGTTCTTACTAACAAGGCTGGTGGGGAATGTCAAACTCAAGGGTACCATTGGCTGCAGTGATCATGTAATGGTAAAATTGAATTGGGGCAGCGAGGAAGCTACACAGCAAGCTCGCTACCCTGAACTTCAGGAGAGCAGACTTTGGCCTCTTTAGGGACCTGATTGGCAGGGTAACGTGGGAAAAAGTACTGGAGGAGAGAGGGGCCCAAGAAAGTTGGTTAGTATTTATGGATGACCTCCTCCTAGCTCAGCAGTGGGGCATCCCAAGAAAGAAGTAGCCAGCAAAAAAGGCAGGAGGACTGCATGGATGAACAAGGAGCTCCTGGACAAGCTCAAAAGCAAATAGGAGACTTACAGAGGGTGGAAGCAAGAACGGGTAGACTGGGAGGAATACAGAGAAACCGTGCCAATAGCCAGGAAACATATTAGGCAAGCTAAAGCCTAGACAGAATTAAATCTTGCCAGGGACATCAAGGACAACAAGAAAACCTTCTCCAAGTATGTCAGGGATAAAGGCAAGCCTAGGGAAGACGTGGGCCCCCTCTGGAAGGAAACAGGAGACCTGGTCACCCAGGATGTGGAGAAGGCTCAGGTACAGAATGACTTTTTGTCTTGGTTTTCACCAGCAAGGGCTCTAACCACACTGCCCAAGTCGCAGACGGCTAAATCAGGGGCTATGAGAATGAAGAACTGACCACTGTAGAAGAAGACCAGGTCTGGGACCATCTAAGGAACCTGAGGGTACGTAAGCCCGTGGGACGGGATGAAATACATTCTCGGGTCCTGAGGGAGCTGGCAGATGAAGTTGCTAAGCTGCTTTCCATTATATTTGAAAAATCGTGGCAGTCCAATGAAGGTCCCGCTGATTGGAAAAGGGGAAACATAACCCCCGTTTTCAAAAACGAAGAAAAGGAAGACCCAGGAAACTACAGGCCGGTCAGTCTCATCTCTGTGGACACCAAGCTGGCAGTCCGATGAAGTTCCCGCTGACTGGAAAAGGGGAAACATAACCCCCGTTTTCAAAAACGAAGAAAAGGAAGACCCAGGAAACTACAGGCCGGTCAGTCTCATCTCTGTGGACACCAAGATCATAGAGGAGATGCCCCTGGAATCTTTGCTAAGGCACATGGAAAATAAGGACGTGATAGGTGACAGCCAACATGGCTTCACCAAGGGCAAGTCATGCTGAAAAATTTGGTAGCCTTCTACGATGGTGCTACAGCATTGGTAGATAAGGGGAGAGCAACAGACATTATCTACCTGGACTTAGGCAGAGCGTCTTGACACTGTCCCGCATGACATACTGGTCTCTAAACTGGAGAGACATGGATTTGACGGGTGGACCACACAGTGCATGAGGAACTGTCTAGATGGCCGCACCCAAAGGGTTGCGGGCAACAGCCCAATGTCAAAGTGGAAACCAGAGACAACTGGTGTTCCTCATGGGTCAGTACTAGAACCAGTGCTGTTTAACATCTTCACTGGAGACACAAGTTTGCTGACGACACCAAGCTGTGTGGTGCGGTCCACACACTGGAGGGAAGGGATACCATCGCGAGGGACTTGGACAGGCTTGAGAGGTGGGCCCGTGCAAATCTCATGAAGTTCAACAAGGCCAAGTGCAAGATCCTGCACATGGATCACAGCAATCCCAGGCACAAATACAGGTTGGGCGGAGAATGGATTGAGAGCAGTTCTTGATGAGTCACCTATGTCGTGGTTTTACTGGAGTGTGAGAGGAACATGGAAAGGAAAGAAGAAACTGTTACGTGGGCATAAGTAGAAAAAAGGATAACGATGTGTTATAGTTTGAGGAACCCACCACAATTTATTGTCATTTGGACAATTACTCGTTCACTTGATGACCCTTCCACACCTGGGAAGGGGACCCAGCCAAAAGGAAGGAAACCTGAGTGTTGAAATATAAACAGATTTAATAGAATGAGACTGAATAATTAAGATTAATAACACTAAAGAACTAATATTGATCCCAATATAAAACATACAAGGATTCTACTCAGCAATCATATCAGCAGGATTTATGCACTCCCAGCAGTGGACAACAAATGTGGGAGACTGTGAGCTCTGCGGCTTTGGGAGGAATGGAAGGGGTCAGGGCTCCAGCACCAGGGTGAGAACTTCTCAGGATCGCAGTCATCAATAGGAGAGAGAGAACTTCCCAGCAAACTTTCTAATTTATATTGAATGGGATGTTCATAGTATGAAACAATCCTGTTGGCCAGCTTGGGTCAAGTGGCTGGGTCTTGCTCCTCCACATCCCCCCACCTGGCTAACTTTAATGCCCTGAGACCTTGAAACCCACACACCGTAGCTGGCTATGAAGTAAATATTTTCACAAATTCAGACACTAGAGCCTTCCAAAAGGACAGTTTTCCCAAGCATTAGATCAGACTTTACTGAAAAACAGAATTACTAAAAGACAAATTACTCCTGTGTTGCTCAAACCAGGACACCAAGCCAAGGCCAAAAGATATTAAGTGAGATCCAATTAAAAATAGGATTAAAGAAAACAGATTAATTTCTCCAAGTCTGATCACGAAACACACCTAGGCTAATTGAATAGGTTACTGCTGCTTGTAATTCCCAACCACTGCACTGCCCCATACACCAGCCGTACAGCTGATGTGATCACAAAATATGATCAATCAAATCAATAACGTGGCCAGTTACCAAACAGCCAGACCCATTCACTTTGTGCCAGGGAAGTTTTCTGTTCAGTTAAACTGCAGCTCTCCTTTTTTGGGACCAGCAAGCTGTTAGATCTTCTTAGGTCCTACGGGGTAACTGGGTCTTCATTTTCACTTTTGACATCTCCGTACAAGGAAATATCAATAAAGTACACAGGAAATGCAACTGTACCAGAACAGCCGTGAGTGTCAAAGCTAGGCAACTAATTAAAGAGATTTTCATCCTTCTTCTTTCACACATGTGCTCTCTCCATCTTCTTTGCACCTTGCCCTTGTCCATACCAGACGGCTTTATCTACAACTTATGCCAAATTTGGTGTCCATATTTGGTGCTGTTATTAATGCAAGTGTTGTTGAAAGGACATTTAAACGTGCTGAAAACTATTTCAGTTCATTAAGAGGACTGCTGAAGAAGGGTGCAACAGCATAACTATTTTTCACCCTGGCAAGCAGGCAAAATGTGGGGCTGCACAAGGCAGGATTGCCACTGGGAAGAGACAGACCAGCTCCCCTTCAGCGTGCTTCAAACCACGGCTTCTGACCCAAATCTGCCCCAGCTCTAGCACTCCGACCCCTCCAAAAGCTGAGTGAGGTTAACCCTGGAAACAAAAGTTGGTTTATGGAAACAAAATGGAAGGGGTGGGGAGAATTAGTTTTCTTGCAAGTGAAAGATCTGAAAGGTCTTCAGGGTCCCATACAGGATAACATCCTGCAGCCCAAACACCACACAGCAGGGACTATGCTGTCCTCAGCCACTGGTGAAATAACTGTCTGCTATGAAGCTGAAAAACTGGTATGTTTTCCTCAAGCTCTTCCATTACTACCAGCTCTCCCTCTAAGCTCCTTAACAGTGGTCATTATTAAGTGATTATCAATCACTTAGAATTTCTTTATTAATATAAAGAGACTGCAAGCAATTCTGTTAAAACAGTACTCGTCTATGAACTTGCTGAACTTCATGTTTGATTCTAGTACAATTCCCTCTCTAATTCTCTAAGAGAAAAAGAAAACCACCATATGCAATGCTACCCAGTGCTAACATAAAAAGTCTGACTGCTCAAAATGCAGACGAACATTCAAGTTACAAAGACAAATAAAGGAGTCCAAAAATACTAGACTTAAGCTTGTCCATTCAATTCAATGCAGTCTCTTGAATGCCAAGTACTTGAAAATCTACCTGATCACATTTATTTTTCAACAAGACCTCTAACTCATCCAGTGCACTTGAAGAGACATTGTTCAATTAACAGAATATTGAATAAGTTTGTGTTTTGTTTTTTAATTCTTTTGCCAAGATAGGAAAGGCTTCAGAATACAAGAGCACATGAACAGGTAGGTCATGGTTGGGGGTACAGATAGGATGCACTTGTAAAGGAGGAATTAGGCTAGCACTACGTGTTCAAACATTTTCATTCAAAAATAGAAAATTTTTGTTTAGATGCAAAATGGTCTCCTTCAGATATGTTATGAAAAGCCACTTGATCCTAAATTCAGATTTAGTCTGAGCGTGGGTTTATTTCAGAAGTCTCACCAAGATCCCCAGCAGCACCTCTTATTGGTGTTCAGAACCTGATGAAGCAGCAACAACCTTGGGACTGGATGCAGTACAGAAAGCAGGATCACACAAGAATTTTAAAAATAGAAAATAAAAAAAGCAGATGGCACTGTCTGCACAAAAGGTGATATCTTCAAGTTAACCCCTGGATCTGGTTTCACCTTGTATAACCTGTAGATATCTGCAGAATAAAGCTATCTACCGATAAGTTTTTTTACTCGGTCTCTTGCACTTAAACTTAGGGGACTGAAACACGAAAGTTTCCACATGGGAAATTAGCAGTGAAATTGTCCTACTTCAAAGCAATATATTTTGACATTTGTCTCCAAAAGCCTTGGCAAAACTAAGGCACCACCAACGTTACCCTTCCAAACGCTGTGTTATATAAGCATTTTTGAGCTTATGTTTAACATTCAGGTTATGTTTAACAGTAGCACATTAAACTACTTAACGTCTAGACCCACTTTAGCAAATCTGTAAGCTTCAGAACAAAGATAAAAATAGAGGATCATGCTAAAGGGCTGCTTGCTTTTTCCTTCAAAGTTAAAGCAAATGGTCTTCCAGACAACATAAGAGGTCATGGGTGGAGATCACAGAAGATGGAGAAATGAAGAGCAGCACAACAGAAAGGGCAACAGAATGTAGATTACATCCACTCCATTTTGTGTTACAATACTTGCTTCATCTAAGCTTACCCAGCATGCTATTTGAACTTTATCTCCAGCACAGAAGTCCACTTATTTAACAAACAAAAGAATAAAATATATATATATATGTTCTGCAGAAGTGCTTATCAAAAGGATTCGGTTTTTTTTTTATTTCTTAAGTAACCAATGAAGTCTAAATACTGCTTTTTCAGGAAAACATAACAAAGCTATGCAATCAAGATTTACTTTTCCTTGCCACCAGAAAGGACTGGGCATAGCCATATATCCATACAAATGAAAATACTGTTTTGCCTGAAAGTTATGAATCTGAAGTTATTTTCCGCCCAATATAACAGTCACTACATAATACAGAGTTACAATTCAACACCACCTCTTATGATGCTGACTATTTTAATTACCACCGAATCTTTAAAGATTTTTGAGATACTAAATTAAATGCACTAGCATTTTTAAACTGACACCCCAAATCACATTTAAATTGTTTGAATAATTGGTTTAAACTTTCGTGAGACAAAGCTGCTCCTGTTTACAACAGACAAATGCTTCAGAGCTCTACTTTTTTTTTTTTTTTACTGGAATAAAGAAGTCCCTACATTGCTACAAAAAATACAGACACTCTTAGAGCTAAGGATTTCAAACAGCTTTAGTCCCTTCACTTTGACTGATGATCAGAAGACATTTTAATGGCCTTACTGCATTTTATAAACAGCTGTGGAATTTTAAATCAATTAAATTCATGTTAATCTAATCTGTAGAAGCTGCTAACATGGCCTGTACAAACGCTAAGTTTCACTTGCCTTGCCCATTCATCTAACTCGATGAGGTTTCTTAAGTTCCCCAGTCTTCTCTCTCCAATCTTGATTAATATGAGGGGGGGGGGAAATCTACCAGAGCAGAGCCACTAGCTACTTATTTACCATGACTTGTATTAATTCATTAAAGCGTTTTGCTTTTTACTCCTGGAAATGTTAGACCCTCCAGAGGTCTGGCAAGAGAGCTCTACAATATTATGTCACCATCAACTTCCATATTATCCATTAGTTTGACAGATTTAAATAAATCTGGAAAGTAGCCCAACACAATTTTCTCACAGAGAAGTTTAGGCAGTATTTAGATTTTCTATTCCTGGATTCTACTGCTTACATGTATTTGCACCAGATTTCTCTTTTGGAAATATAACTCCTTGCCAAGAAAATTGCCTTGGTATATCATAATCAACAGTTCAATTTTTCAGCTGAAATTCTGCAATTTTAAACTTTTGAATATCCTCAATCTGCAAAGCCTTTCTGATTTTTGCATGTGTTTCCTTAGTATGTGCCACGGTCTGTACGAAAACAACTGAATCTCAATAATCCTATATTCTCTATAGTTTTGTGGCTAAATTCTCCCGTACTTCAGAAATGGGATGCTCCCTTTTCAGCTTATCTCAGGAACAAAGGCCTTTCCAAAATGATCTTGTAAACTTTTTCAGTGCATATGACTTGACCCATAAACCATGCGTTTAAAACATTCAGAAACTGACACAAGTGGATAATAATTTCAGAGCATCACGTATTTCTACTAGATACTCAAGTGTTCTTTCAACAGCTAAACTTACTCAGAAATTTATAAAACAATTTTAGTTCCTAAATTATGAAAGATATTTAAAGAGTTTAAAATTTCTAAACCTTTTACAATTGCTAAGGTTCCCTCCCTTGGTATTCTAGAAAGCAGCATTCTTTTAACATTCCTCCCAGAAGAAGACGACTGAAATCAAGAAATTCTGATTACTCATGGCAGCCATCAGCAACATCCCTGAAAAATCTCATTGCAGCCGGGAAAAAAAAAAAAAAAAAAATTTCATAATCAATATTCTGCATGCAGATTTTGCTTAAAGTCCTGTTGTTACTTTTTTTGTTGTAACCATGAATAAAATTCACTACAAAAGCTACCAGTGAAGCCCCTTCCTGCAGGAGCTGGAAATCAGTAATGATATTAATATGGCATCAAGGTTCAGTAAAATCTACTGGAAATACCAAAAAAAAAAAAAAAAAAAAGGTTAAAGACATCAACATGACATTCTTCTGCCAAGTGACATATTTTATTTCTATTTTTAGGCCTCACTTTCAACAGCCCTCAGAAAGCAAAACCTGTTTGTAACACAGCAGTGACCAAAATGGCCTAACCACAAAAGGAAACAACCTGAACTAATAGTAAAATCAATGCTGGTGCAAGAGCTTCCCAAGTGGAAGATGCAGTGAAGTGCGGCAGGGCACAGAAGACACAATCACAGGAACAAGATGTAGGATATGAGCTATGCACAAGTTCTGCATATTTAAAATTATTTTTAAATTATTTTTTCTCTTCTGGATGCTTGCCAGCCAACACTGGTCCTGCAAGGAGAGGAGCACTGGCAATATAGCAATTGTGTAAGTACCTCCTCAGCCACTGAATTTGTCAGATCTTATTTATATACCTTCCATTTAAAAAGTACAAGACTTCATTTCTTTCTTACTACTGTCTACTATTTGCTGGTTTTTACTAGGCCTTCTGTTCTTCTTCCTCTGTGGTCTCAAGCCAGTCTGTAAGCTACCTTCATCATCACAACTATCCTGCTATGACAACTCCTGCTGTAACACATACTTATCTCAAAGTTAAGACACATATGACTTGCTGGGGTAAAAGTAATATATGCCAGGATTTACACATAGTCATTGTCTAAAATATTGTTTAAAATCTTAGTAGTAGTGTAAGATTAGAATATTGAGCCATAGCCACAAGTAAATACAAAAGATGAGGGACCCCTATGAACAGAAGTTAACAGCTTAAGATGGACAGAAACTCTCAGGAACTGGGAATCGTGCTGATGCTTCTACTACAATGCTATCAGACTGTGGTTGATTATTCCATTTTCCAAGAAAGAATTCATAGAGCAAGTCCAAAAGTAATTTTTTTTGCCACCTATGCTGGAAAAGGAGAACAAGTGAAGCTCCCTCTATATCATTCTAGACCTGCTAAGATCTGTGGCCTGTTAGCCAAGCATGTCTCAGAGGCATATTACTGACAGGGCTAGAAGTTATTCCATGTGGTTCTGGTTCTCTTTCTCTTCCTGCTGGAAAACTATGCAAGGTTTCTCTAGTTTAGAGTGTTTTGCACCACATGTTTCTATTATTAAAGTAACGTTAAAAAAAAATGTTCACTTTCACAGAAAAAGGAAAGGGCAATAAACCAACCTGTCAGAGATCTTCATTCTATGGTCTCTGGAGCAGCCTCTGCCTCCTGCAAACAGCTCTGTTACAAGTATTTCCAGCACCCAAATTTTTCTTTCAATTAGCAGAATTTAAAAATTCTGAAGGACATCTAAAAAATACCATTTGTTAAGAAGGGAAGATTCTCATTTGCTAATGGTCAGCCTCAGGCACTGATAAATTTATAAACTGATGCCCTACGGAAATATAAACAAACCAAATCTGAACACTGTCAATATCTGCTAAAACCCAAATTTGAAGAAAACCATGACTGCACTCATTTCGGCATCACAAGTTTTAGAAGTCTAGAAATGCATATATAATTTGTTCCAACCACTAAGTTAATCAGAAGAGCACTTCCTGTTTAAAAATATCCCATTTCCTCAACACATTCCTTCATCTGTCACACAGTAACACCAGTCAATTATTATAGCAATCCTTTCAACAGATTGGTTTACTGCATTGCTCATGAAAAGTAACCCAAAACCTCACAAACAAGGTGGCTGAAGCTGTAAAGGGAGCACAGGGACAAAGGCACCCACCACCTCCACTCCTCCATTACTGCTCAAACTGACAAGTCCAGCTATGGTTTTGAATTTGACCACTACAAAATATATTATTTCTCAGTTTATCAAACTGCAAAAACACGACACACAAACCCACAACAGCCAAACTAATCCTTATCTCACTGGTATCTGCTGGGTAAATTGTAACTGTAGCCCAAAAGTCAACTGAGAATACGTGGAGTCAAACCAGGAGAAACTCCAGAGTGAAAGTTCTTGACATGCAAGCTCATTGAGCAGCAACATGCTTGCACTAGACCAAAGGAAAAGAAAAAAAAAAAAAAAAAGACCTCTAGCTCCTGCTTAAGGAGTGACTCTAGTTCATTAACTTGACTGCTAAGAATTTTCAATGTCATGAATTTTACTCTGCACATATATAATATATATATTGCACAGCAGAACACGGCAAAAAGCAAGAACACGAAGTCCCAAGAACAGCCATTCTAATTTCCACAACATGTACTAAAACTTCCAACTAGCTGGTTTATATAGTTTAAGTTTCTTACTGATTGTTACTTAGTAAATGAAAACTTAAGAAAAAAAAAAATACAAAATATGCCCAAACCCAAACACTTTCCTTCAAATACTGTTTCTGAAAAAAATAAAAGAAGGGAAAAATCTTCACTGAACTCCTATCTCTGGAAACAGTGGATACTATTTGCAAATTGAAGTAATTCTTACCAAACACAAATTATACACAAACATTCGTAATGAGAAACCAAAATATTTTTGTTAGACTTCATGTAATTGTAAACAAACATTTTTTCCCAGTGATCCCTGACAAAATTCAACAAAGACAAGAGTAGGGTGCTGCACCTGGGGAGGAGTAACCCCCTGCACCAGGACAGGTTGGGGCTGAGCTGCTGGAGAGCAGCTCTGAGGAGAAAGACCCAGGAGTCCTGGTGGACAACAGGATGCCCAGGAGCCAGCAATGTACCTTTGTAGCCAAGGAGGCCAATGGCATCCTGGGGGGCATCAGGAAGAGTGTGAGCAGCAGGTGGAGGGAGGTCATCCTGCCCCTCTGCTCTGCCCTGGGGAGGCCCCATCTGATGCACTGGGTCCAGTTCTGGGCTCCCCAGTTCCAGAAGGACAGGGAACTGCTGGAGAGGGTCCAGCAGAGGCTACAATGATTAGGAGTCTAGAACATTTCTCTTATGAGGAAAGGCTGAGGGATTTAGGTCTTTTTGGTCTGGAGAAGAGAAGGCTGAGGGGGGGATCTGATCAATGCTTATAAATACTTAAAGGGAGGGGGTCAGGAGGATGGGGCTGGTCTTTTTTCAGTGGTGCCCAGGGACAGGACAAGAGGAAATGGGCACAAACTTGCAAAGAAGAAGCTCTATCTAAACATGAGGAGGAACTTCTTTCCTGTGAGAGTGGCAGAGCCCTGGAAGAGGCTGCCCAGGGAGGTGGTGGAGCCTCCTTCTCTGGAGACATTCAAACCCCACCTGTACACGTTCCTGTGGGACCTGCTCTGGGTGGACCTGCTCTGGCAGAGGGTTGGACTAGATGATCTCCAGAGGTCTCTTCCAACCCCATGTCATTCAGTGATTCTGTGATGCCAAAATGTCTTCTCCTAACTCTCCTTCCCAATGCGCTTTAATGACACGATATGTCTAACATGCTTTCTTTGCAACAACAAATTCCTTCATCTTCTTAACATTTCTTATTCCTTATAATGTAAGGTGGAGATCTCATATTGTGTGACTTTTTCAAAATTCAAGCTTCGTACCAGGAAGAAAAACGATCTTGAAGATAACAAAGCACAGTAGCATACTTTTTTACCCCTCAGCTGCTCCTTCCTACCTTATTACAGCACGCCGTTTGTTTCTGCCTAAAAGAGGTCAGATCAAAGACCAAAGGTGAAAACCCTACTGTCATCACGGGACACAGCATAACGCAGTGAGCTGGAAATCCTCCTTGCTTTGTTACCTTGAGATCATAACCACAAAGTGCCTGGAGGGCAGAGACCATCCCAGATGAGGGGAGAACAGCCAGCAGCAGGGCGCAGTGCAGCTACAGGCAGGGGATAGACCCCCCAGGGCATACACAGCAGGGAGGTCTGCTGGAGGGTGACGTCTCAGTGTGAACTTGCAAGATAGCCGAGATAGCCTGGTGAAGGGGAAAACTCACTGCCACTCTCCAAAATCACACATTCCCAGCATGGACTTTGCAGAGCGCCTGGTGCTTACCAGCACCCACGAGCTGATTCTGCTCTGCACAAAACACTTATCTATAACCTTATACAATCATAGAATCATTCAGGTTGGAAGAGACCCTTGGGATCATCGAGTCCAACCATCTACCCTACTCTACAAAGTCCTCCCCTACACCATATCCCTCAGCACTGCATCTAAACGGCCCTTAAACACATCCAGGGATGGTGACTCCACCCCCTCCCTGGGCAGCCTGTTCCAATGCCCGACCACTCTTTCTGTGAAAAATTCCTTCCTAATGTTCAGTCTAAACCTACCCTGTTGGAGCTTGAAGCCGTTCCCTCTTGTTCTGTCGTTAATTACCTGTGAGAAGAGACCAGCACCAACCTCTCTACAGTGTCCTTTCAA
Organism: Calidris pugnax; assembly: GCF_001431845.1. Taxonomy (NCBI): domain Eukaryota; kingdom Metazoa; phylum Chordata; class Aves; order Charadriiformes; family Scolopacidae; genus Calidris; species Calidris pugnax. The sequence continues at coordinate 166,907 of NW_015090908.1, forward strand.
GTAGTTGTAGAGAGTGATGAGGTCTCCCCTCAGCCTCCTCTTCCTCAAACTAAACAGTCCCAGCTCCTTCAGCCACTCTTCATATGATTTGTCTTCCAGGCCCTTCACTAGTTTCGTTGCCCTCCTCTGCACTCACTCCAGCACCTCACCATTGCAACCTTTACACCATTCACAAGACTTCTCTTTTCAGCCTCACAGTTGTACTGCCATCCTCCATAGCACAGATACCCTGTATCGTTGCCCTCGTTCTGCCTATTGCACCTTGTTACAACAGGAAAAAACAGAACCAAAACCCCAACCTTCCTCGCCTCCAAAAAAGCTGCAGTTCCCGGACTGCTTTGCATGGCAGTTCCCCACCTCTTCATGATGGGACAGTTTTTTCAGTTCTCCCCCTCAGCACTGCATCTAAACGGCCCTTAAACACATCCAGGGATGGTGACTCCACCCCCTCCCTGGGCAGCCTGTTCCAATGCCCGACCACTCTTTCTGTGAAAAATTCCTTCCTAATGTTCAGTCTAAACCTACCCTGTTGGAGCTTGAAGCCGTTCCCTCTTGTTCTGTCGTTAATTACCTGTGAGAAGAGACCAGCACCAACCTCTCTACAGTGTCCTTTCAAGTAGTTGTAGAGAGTGATGAGGTCTCCCCTCAGCCTCCTCTTCCTCAAACTAAACAGTCCCAGCTCCTTCAGCCACTCTTCATATGATTTGTCTTCCAGGCCCTTCACTAGTTTCGTTGCCCTCCTCTGCACTCACTCCAGCACCTCACCATTGCAACCTTTACACCATTCACAAGACTTCTCTTTTCAGCCTCACAGTTGTACTGCCATCCTCCATAGCACAGATACCCTGTATCGTTGCCCTCGTTCTGCCTATTGCACCTTGTTACAACAGGAAAAAACAGAACCAAAACCCCAACCTTCCTCGCCTCCAAAAAAGCTGCAGTTCCCGGACTGCTTTGCATGGCAGTTCCCCACCTCTTCATGATGGGACAGTTTTTTCAGTTCTCCATATGCAAAGAGCTTTTTCATACCCTATCAGATAAAACATTAAGTGGCTTGTTATTTTCCTTGTATCTGATTAACCATAGATCTGTGTAACACTAACATAGTGATCTTGCACCGTGATTTATGCTTTATCAGCAAGGACAACATTTCATTCCAGGCTGGATCCAGGAGAGCTCTGAAGGAACACCAGTACAGATAAAGGGAAATGCTGAAAAAAATATTTTTGAGTACGGATTCATGTTGCAGCTAAGCTGAAGTATTGGAACCCTTCTCCATACTCCTCCCTCAACCCAATCAAGCTCTGGGCCCATCTGGCTATAACACTAAGCCAATTCAACTCATTAAATTGCTAAAAAAAACCCCAAATATTCAGTTTCCCTCATGTTAACTTGCTACTGCTGTACCACAACATCAAACAGGCACCAGATGCAGCTTAAGATAAAAACCCCTTTTGGGCAGCAGCTGTTTCTCTAGTTCAGCCACCTGCTGAAACAGCATCCTACCAGAGCCCAGGGATGAAGAGGAGCCCCTCCAAGCTCCCTTCACAGCAGCAGCCAAGAAGCAGAGAAGCAAGCCAAGCACAACATCCCCATTGTAAAAACTAAGATTCTCTTGTGCACAAGATAGGAAATGGAAAGAATGAAGTCCTGCAGCAGCAGAAGGGTGCCCCCAAACTTCAGACAATCATTACACAAAGAATAATAGGACAGAAATGGAAGTAGCAAAATCCCAGTACTACATTCTTTTCCAGGGGGAAGGAATGAGCTAGCTGAACTGATACTGCCCAAATAGAGTATGCATACACATACTCTTCAAACTTCATCATCAGCTTGCTAAATGTTATCAGCAGTTTTGGCATTATAGCGGAATACTGCTTGACAGATAAACAAGGACATGCTACCCTCATAACTTTCTTCTGAAGTAGCTGTTTACTTTGAAAGGTACTCTAGAAAAAAAAAAAAAAAGATAATTAAAAATGAAAGAAACAAGAAAACTGGAAAAAAAAACAAAAAACTGAAAAATTTGAGCCATGATGAATTAAAATAAAGAGCCAGAATGATGATTTGCATCTATCTTCCTAGTATCACATCAGCTTTTAGCGTATTTTCAGTGTCAATAAATAGCAAATACTAGAAGAGACAGAATTTTGCCAGACCTATCTTGCAGGCACGCAGAAGAAAAAACTGAATACGTAGTTACTGCTAGCGAAGGGCTGAAGCCCAACTATATTGACCAGCTTACTGACAAGACACATGCTTCAACACAGGAAAACAAAACAAAACAACAAAAACAAGGAGGTTTAAAAGAAAACAGGTTACTGAAAAGGAGGAATGAATAAAATGCGCTTGCTAGGAGGCAACCCAACAATGCTGTGTTTTTCAACAAGCCTTCGTGGGAGAATTGTTCTGCACGTCCTGTTGAGCATTGCTAGGAAAATAACAGAAAAAACAAAGGTTGTAATAAAACAGCAAGTAGAAGGATACAATGACAATTCAGAGTCTAATGATTCAGTCACACATTTCAGCTAGGTTCCCTGAATTCTGCAATGCAGTACTGCTTTCTTCAACCTTAGCACAGGAAAACGATACACTTACACGTTGCTGCAGATCTTCAAATTTGGGTCTGCAATCAACACTTCCAGAAAGCTCAGGAAAATGCAACAAGTTTACACTTTCTTGAGAGCTACAAACCTTGTGTCAAGAAACTGTCAAATACTGTGATAATTCTTCCAAGGTAAATACACAGGTTCTTTATAACCAAATGACCGTCGGAGAGACTGAAATATTTTGCCTCGGTATTATCATACGGATATAGTAAAAAGATATTTTGTCCAGTAAAAGACCTGGGTGATACATCTGTAACCCAGCAGTACGAAACATCATCAAGCCGGCAACTCAAATCTCTGTGTCATACTGTTCTTCAGTCCACAAAATGCCCATAGCCCTTCACCAACAAAAACACATTTAAGAAGAATATGTCTATTCCTTTTTTTTTTAAAAAAAAAAAAAGCCAAAACACAACAGAAAAACAGCAGCTTCCTACAGAAACCATGTTAGCTAGCAAATGAAAAAAAAAATAATCACTCTATCTTCTTAAGACTGGCAGAGTTTGATTTAGTTTTGGGGGGGAGGATAGGGAGGTAGAACACAAGACAGCGTTCAACATTAATTTTATAAAGGTCTATTTACTTCATAAATATGTGCACTTATGATTTTAAGGGAAGCTTACTTTTGCATGAGAACAACTGGAAGAAAATGTATTTCCTTTAATTGTCTTGCAATACAGGTCACCATCATACTCCCGTTCCTCACCAAGTTTAACCTTCTGTGCCAAAGTAACACACAAAATAGTAACAAGGTTTAAAGATGAGCCCTTGTGACAGAACAGCTGAATTTGGAAAGGACACCTCAAGTTCAACCTAGTTCAACTCCCTGTCCTGCAAGGTCACCTCGAGCAGGCTGCCCACGATCACATCTAAATGACATCTTTGATGACACCAAGCTGTGCAGTCAATATGCCAGAGGATGGGCTGTCAGGTCATCCAGAAGGACCTGGACAAGCTACAGAGGTGGGCCCATGCAAACCTCCTGAAGTTCAACAAGGCCAAGTGCAAGATCCTGCACTTGGGTCGGTATAATCCTTGTTATCAAGGCTGGAGGATGATGTGATAGAGAGCAAACCTGTGGAAAAGGACTGGGATGGACATGGATGAAAACCTGAACATGAGCCAACAATGTGCACTAGCAGCCCAGAAGGCCAACCACATCCTGGGCTGCATCAAAAGAAGTGTGGCCAGCAGGTCAAGGGATTCTGCCCCTCTACTCCTCTCTGGTGAGACCCCACCTGGTGTACTGCGTCCAGCTCTGGAGTCTTCAGTGCAGGAAGGACATGGACCTGTTGGAACGGGTCTAGCAGAAGAAGGCCACAAAGATGATCAGAGGGCTGGAGCACCTATGCTACGAGGACAGGCTGAGAGAGTTGGGGTTGTTCAGCCTGGAGAAGAGAAGGCTCCCGGGAGACCTTATAGCAGCCTTCCAGTACCTGAAGGGGGCCTACAGAAAAGCTGGGGAGGGACTACTTGCAAGGGTATGTAGTGACAGGACGAGGGGCAATGGTTTTAAACTAGAGCAGGGTAGGTTTAGATTAGACATTAGGAAGAAGTTCTTTACTGTGAGGGTGGTGAGACATGGGAACAGGTTGCCCAGAGAAGTGGCAGACACCCCATCCCTGGAGACATTCAAGGTCAAGCTTGATGATGCTCTGAGCAATCTGATCCAGTTAAAGATGTCTCTGCTTACTGCAGGGGGATTAGACTAGATGACCTTTAAGGGTCCCTTCCAACTCAACACATTCTACACGTGCGTTAACAGATTAAAACCACAGTCAATCATATTATTCCACCAACACAACTGAACTTTCCAGCATGGTTACTACTAATCTTTAAGGTGAACCCAAAAGGAGCCCCTAAAATAGCTTCACATTACCTTCCAAAATAGAGGGGAAAAAAAATTAAGTTCTACTCTGATCATCCAGCAAATCAGACAGGGTAAGAAAAAGAAAATGGGTCAATTTGTTTTTCTCTCACAATGTAGAAGGGTACACAGGACTTTGAACTCTTCATGCCATCTATGTTAATTGCCATCTCTCTTAAATCCCTAATTTATGAACTAATTCAATGGAAGACATAGCAAGGTTTGGGTAATAAACTCAACTATAGTGCATCCCTACAGGTGAATGAGAAATGACAGTCTTCCCCCTTTTCTGAAGAACAGGCTTTTCATTTGGAAAAAAAATTCAAGTGGTGCAACTATAAAAAAGAAAGGCAGTACTAAAAATGTGTAACATTGTTCTTCATTGTAGTAATCCAAGTTACAAGAGCCTCAGTTGTTACGATTAAAATTATACTAATATGAAGGAATAAACATTGGGAACGGTCCCTAACTCAAGTTTAGAAAAATACCTCCCACAGATTCTAGACAACACAGCTCAACCTCAACAGCCACTGTCAGCAACAGACCCAACCAGCACAACCTTTATAATATCATGTCGCTGATACACAGAGTGGAGGACACAAAAATGGACAGAAAAAACAGATGCTGTCATCTCAGCGCTTGGCTCAACAGAAGTACTCCTACTTAGCCCAGTGGCAAGGCCTCTCTGCTTCACATTTCCTTTCTTTTCCCACTCTACCACTAAACTAGTTCACAGCTAGGGGCAAGATTCAATGCTTGAACATCCTTCAAGATGTGCTGTGGCCAAAAGGAACACGATGGATGGAAGCATTCCACATACCAGCTGCCTACCTACCAGCCACCTAGCTGGACTGTCTTTATCTCAACAGACATGTAGCCTTCAAATGAACTTCAGTCCTATCCTGAAGCACAGTGGGAAGATTCCGAACACACAAAGAAAATGGCGTGCTTGACCATACCAAGCAAGGATGATACTTCCATTTTAAAGCTTAATAGCAACAGTATCATTAAAGTTGTGATTACCAGTAAGGAAAAAAAAAAAAAATAAATAAATCTTCATTCCAGCCATCACCTTATAAGAAAAGCTAATTTATGTTTTCTACCATAATCAGAAAGTTTTACTTGGAAAAAAAAAAAGAGGCTTTAAAACCAATCTATTTTTCAGTGGCTGCTATTATAAAGGAAAATTTAGTTACAACCACAACACAGCTTCAGGAAGCTAAAGTCATAAGGCCCCTGTTCTTTAATGACCTGGACTAGCTGAGCAGTCAGAGCAATGGGACAAGACAGAACGACGACAGCCACTTCACAGCCAACCTGTCAATGGCTGCAGATGACTTTGCATCCCCTGATGCCATCAGTGAAACAGAAATGCTGGGACAGCTACTCCACCCAGCCCATGAAGCCCCAAAGCTTCACCAGCTTTTCGCAGCAGACAAGAAATCTGCTACGACACAAACAAAAAGAAAGTTCGGGAGCAAGGGCCTATCACCATGAAGGCTTTTATCTCCTAGAAGATACCCTTGAAGATGGCTGTAACTAGAATTCCATATACGCATTCACTGTTCATTTTAAATAGCAGCAAATTAAATCCTCCGCCTGTTACTGGCTATGAAAAGCCCCTCTTTTTCTTAAATAACTGAATGTCTTCCTAATAATAATCCCATAATACATGCATTAAACAACATAAGCCTAAGAATGACACAAGTTGAGAATTTGCTTAGAGACCCACCAATGAAGCACTGGACTCCCACAAGGTCAAATCATTATAAGTAGATTCTCTGAAAATTTCAGGAAGGTAATGTTAGCTACATCATTGAGTAGTTTGACAATCAAAATCTGTCAAAGCAAAATCAGTTTAAATACAGGCACATTTTGATAAAAAGATCCAAATATGCCTGTACCCATGCAAGACACATTTAAGTTGGCTTATATACAACACAACATTAAAGCAGCAAGTGTTCATAAAGACTACAATAGTACCTGACTTCCAGAGAGGGCTGCAGAAAGAGCTAGCCTTGTTCCATCAATTGATAGACACCAGCAATGAGCCCTCGAAGTCCTTCTTCAGAAACCTTACATAACCAGAATGAAAGGATCCCTTGTGCATGGAGCATGCAATGGCAACCACTCCTTGCCACAGGACTGGTTTATAATAAGTAAATAAATAAATAAATGATCAGAAACTTGCTTCCTTCGAACACCGCATGACTACTTCAGTCACAAACCGGACCTAAGGATACAAACAAGCCCAAAGGATGTCAGTCGGCCACTTTCCTGAGACCTGTGTGGGGTGCAACGTGAGAACAAGCTGTGTAGACTTAGTCCCCACGGGCATTTGGCAAGCCCCACGTACCATCATACAATTGACAGTTTCTGTTGGAGAGGCCCCAAAATTAAGCAACAAAGATGCTGCAGGTCAAGTTTCACAGACTACCATCCACCTACCAAGCATCTGCCTCCCCAGTTCCAACAGTTCTTCCCACAGCCTCAGATTATATGTCTTTCTAAGTATTCAAGTGATTGCAGAGGTGGTAAACAATTGCCATTTACAAACTCACTTTTTTCAAGACCTCCATAACAGAAAACTATCACTTTAAGATCAGAAAAAACTTAAAACCCAAATATCATGCTTTATCATAAGGATAATAAGTTAGTGTGTGGGCTTGTCTCTCGTCTTCACCTGATTTCACATACAGTATTTTAATACCACATCAATACTGTTAGTGTATCAAAAGAAATTAAGTTAAACTTTTCAGCTCTGACCACTGTGGTCAGTTTTAATAATAAAGGTGCTCTGCCAAAAAAAAAAAAAAAAAAAAAGTATTCCACTAGCAATTTATTAAAATCAAAAAACCAAACAAAATACCAAAGAGAAACCCCAAGAAGAAACCCAAAAACTAAAACAACCAAAAAACACAAAAAGCCCCCCAAAAAACCAAAAAGCCCCCCTCCCACCCCAAAAAAACCCCAAAAAAACCCCACTCCAACAAGCAGACTGTCAGTATAGGCTAACACTGGCCAGAAGTTAATTACAAAAAGTATTTGCTGGAGTACTGCTGGAATATTTGCAGTAGCCAAAAACGTCAGACACTAAATACCTTTAATTTTTCCAGGAAAGCCTTCCTGGCTGACACCTCCCTCCACTCAGCTGCACGCATTCCATGCACGTATTCCACCACCTGCAGTACCTTACCCTCCATCCTGCCAACAAAAAAAAACCAAAACAAAAAGACCAAACTTCCTTGTCACACATGCCAATTCTTCTTTTCTTAAATAGGAATTAAATAAATGGGATAAAAGTTATGTGTGAGTGAGCTTTCTGTCCAGGCAGACACAAACATCTCATCGGGAACCAGAGAAACTTGCGCATTGAATGCTTCATCTCAACTGCCATGCTTTCCACCCAAACCTAGCCAGGCTCAGAAGGAACTTTGGAGCAATGTGTTAAGACATGGAAAACACAACACCCCAAATAAAGAGCAAAACCAAATTATAATTAAGATGGTAAACTGCATGACAATACAATTATATCTTAGGACTAGTTCTGTAGCCTGTTTGATGGAAGTCATCAAGAAAAGCACTTCCCATCTGGCAATCCATGAGGGAACAGAATAAATTTTAACTAGAAAAAAAATTTCTTCATCCTCTTCACAATAGGTAATCTCAGCTCAGTTACAAAATAAGCCTCACCTACAAATTCCTAGGAAACAGAAGAAAAACCAAATCCATATATTTAACACTTAAAGCCGATAAGAAATTCAGAAAAATCAAGAAATTCAAGGCCAGGCTGGATGGGGCTTTGAGCAACCTGCTCTAGTGGAGGTGTCCCCGCCCATGGCAGGGGGCTTGGAACTCAATGATCTCCAAGGTCCCTTCCGACTCTAACCATTCTGTGATTCTATGAAAAAAAAAGAAAATCATTGTAACATTCCCATGCTGGTCCAACAGCCACCTGAAAGTCAGTAATTCCATAAATTTCTTTCCGCAACTTTTAAGTAACATTTCTGAGCACAAATCACATGTTACGCATCCGAACAGCCAGTCTCACCAGAAATAGATAGCAACAAGTACAAAAAAAAATCCAAAAGGAGAAACAAGCATAGCCATACATTCCCAAAAGATGCTGAACTGCCAGCTGAGGAGACCCTCACCATGAACAACTCCAGAAGACAAAGCCACAGAAGCCAACACCAGCGACACAGTCGTCATTGCTATACGGACATACAATACGGTTTTATCTTTGACTACTTCTACTTCTCTGTGTACTGTCCTTGGACTAGAAAGGAGCAAGCAAGGCATCTTCCTGCACAAATGACCTGGCAGAAGCAAAAAAAGTAACCCAGTTCCACATCCCCTACGCTTAGGAGAGTACAAGCGAAGCTGCTCAAATGGTGGAAGGTCTTTAAACATCAAGGCTTATTTCTGCCAGAGGAAGGGTTTTGGTAACTCTCAAGCTTTTCTCTCTTAGGCAAAGCATGCATCTTGCTGCATAAGCCAGCAAATTATATCTATGTGCCATGGAAAAAACTGTAGCAAAAGAAAGGGGAAAGCTCTGAAAAAGATAAAAACGAGGAGCCTTTTGCACAAGAGAACAGTCAAAAGTTGTTTCAAAGCACAGCTTTCAAATAAAACGTGGTTTTCTTGAATGCACAAATTATACAGGTAATGTTTGTGTATAAATAAGACCTGGTCTTCAAAATTGTCACACCTTAATGAAAAGCAGTGTACAAGTACATTTTGATACATAAAAACACATGCAAATACATTATACACTGCCATAAAACAGGTACAGGCTTTAAAAAAAGCTCATTGTCTTTTTCCTACAAAATCTGCATTGTGAGCTTATTTTTTTTAAGAAAAAGAAGTTTTATAACCTTAGTTCTCCTTCAGAGAACAGAAGAAAAAAAACATTCTGTAGCGACTAATCAAAAACTGAAGTACTGGACTTTCACAGCACCACTTCCATGCTTTCACAGAAGATCCTGTCAGGCTGATTAGAGAACTTCGTGCCTTTCCATCACATCAGAAAGTTGTGGCATCTTACAGTCTTAAGGTAAGAAAGCTTAGTCTACAGATCAAGGAGTTACAATTCATTTTAGCTGCCAATCACTGTCTCAAAATTGTCCCTCATCTCCCAAAAAGGTTGTGGCAGATCTTTTAGTTTTCACTAAAAGATTCACTAATTTTTTTCAGCAAGAATGAAATTACAGTGTTGGTATAACAAGTTGTATAACAACTGTTAGATTACAGTGTTGATATAACACAGCAGCATTGTTCTAGGGTTTCTTTTTCACTCCCAACTATTATTTTTCTAGTACATGAAGAATACAAATAATTGTCAATCAAGAGATTAGGATTTTGTAAAAGTGAAAGGATCCATAGCAGCCCACGTGACCAGAGTTGTAGCAAGAGTCGGAGTTCCCTCCCCATCCAAAACTCTTCTAAGATGAACACTTTACTTGGGATTTTGAGTTGTCTTTAGGAAGTAGCGATGTAATCTGATTGTCTTCGCTTTTCTCTACATCTAAATGCAAACATTTTTCCCAACTTTCATTATGACCACCTGAGGCAAACCCAAATTTTTAATCATCTTCCTGATTTATAGGTGAAAATAATGTAATCAAAGTGAACACGTTATTCCTGCCCCAGCATAGCATACGTGACATTTCAATTAACAAAGTACCCATACAAAGTAGAAAGGAACTTGCTCTCAAGTTTCTTTTTTTTTCCTCCCTTCACGCTTCCTCTCAAATTATGGTAACATCCTCCCAAGCACGAACTTCTCTAATTTACAGTGTATTCAGCGTAAGAAATCCCTCATTAAATCTCCCCACAGACTGCATGGGGAGACTTTCACACACAAGCCCTTGTTAAGGCAGAGGCTACAACATCCATACACCAAGTGCAGAAGAGCACTGCACATCCAATAAACACGTACTGAAAAACTGAGGAAGCCGTTATCAGCATCAGCCTTCTCCTATGGGCTGGATTCTGCTCAAAGTGAGAAATTAACTGACAATCTCAACAGGTATCTATTTACTTCCACTTTATATAGACTAAAATGCAAATATCTAATCCTAGATCACTATTCCTTCCTCTCTGAGTAAGCAAGTTCTGAATATTAATGACGGAGGGGTCCATTAAAAGCAGCATATACAAACATCATCACAGAATACAAGCACATAACTTATTACCAGATTTTGAAGAATTGCCTATAAATGCTTTCAAGTCATTCAGGCAAGGCAGCAAGGCTATCACATATAAGATCACAAACTAAGTCTTCAGACTGGTCAAGACCTTTGAGCTAACATTACAATTTTATCCAACAACTTAATGCTGAAATCTGTATTGCTGGGTTAGATGCACCACACTAATACAGTTCACAATCACTTGAAGCATTTCGCATAACACACTGCAGACCTGTAATACAAAAAAGATTCCAGTAGTGAAACAAACATAACGTCAGGACCTACACAAGAGTAGCCAACCCCAGGATATCCTGGCGTGGTCTGCAAGTTCCAGCAGGCACACACACACGCAAACACCGCCGTACCACGCATGGCTGCACCGTGAGAGCGCGCGGGCACCACGCACACCACCGCAGCTCACCCCCCACAGAAACTCCTCTTGCACAAGCAACAGGATGTCTCAGGCGCTGCTTCCTACTGCTCCGGCAGACATGCAGCGACAGGTTAAACTTGGCCAACAAAGTTACTAATCATATACTTTTTCCCTCCCCTGCACCAAAGGCTCCATACTGGAGGCGAGGACAGCCAATCTGTGAATCGTTTCCTAACCCACGACACGTCAGCCAGCACATGAAGGCGAAGTAACCCCAGTTTTCCCCACCTGAACATACGGATCTGAAAACTGCAACATCTGAGAAGTAGGCTGAATACTCCTATCCCAGAATCATGGCATTAAACGCTTTTTAGCTCTTCTGCTCCAAGCTGCAGCTCAACAACATGGCTAGGGCACATGCAATGACTAATTGCTCCCAGAAAACACTGCCCCAGTCTCCTCCACCTTCTGCATGCTTTCCCACACCAAGGGTTGGCACCCCCTGTCCGCAGGGTGGGCCAGGGAACCCATGTGCAAAAAAAACCAACCCCAATCCCACTGTGAAAACAAGCATAATTCCCACGGGGATCACAAAAGGGCTGTTATCACCAAGCACAAACCTAGAGGTGGAAGGAGCCGTACCTTTTGGGGGCTGCAAACCAATAGGTGGGCTTAAGTACAAAGTGAGCCTTAGCCTGGGACTGCATCTCCACTGCCTCTGACCAAGGCTCCTTGACTAGAGGAGGGGAGGGAAGGGCACCATATTCCTCCCTGAAACTTGGTACACAGGTAAACATTAAAACGTGGGGAACTACGGAGAGATCCAAAGTGAAGGGTTTAAGACTAAAGCTGTAATTAGGAATCGATATTAAAAAAGAAAAGAAAAGGTATTTTTAGAGTAGCCAGCTGTACGCTGACCATTTCGGCACCACCTCAGATCGAACAAAAAAACCCAATCTCATGGCCCATCTCCAAACGCCTCCGAACGGGCCTCCACCACCGCTTCCACCCGGGCACCGGGCACCGGGGGCCGAGGGGCACCGGAGCCGCCTTCCCCCGCGGCGGCTCATCAGCCGCCGAGTGAAACCCTCCGCCGCCCGCCGCAAGTATCAAAGAAAGAACATTTGGCTCCGTACTGCTGTTTACGGGGCAGTGACCACCGGTCGCCACGACCCAAGAGTAGAGGCCATGCAGATAAGTAGCTTGGCTGGCAGGGCAGCATGACAACACAGCTGGAAGCTGGCAGAAGTATCTGGGGTTGCAGGCGGGACTGCAGGACCATGTGGGCTGCATATGCTCTTTGAGGTGGCTTCTGGCTGTAACAGTAAAACCCTACAGCCATTTGCCATAAACACTGGTGCCAGCTGTGCAGTGTCAGTGCGTGTACTTTGATCACCCGGTATTTGCAGAGGCTCTGTGTAGACATGTCAAAGTAGGCGTGTAAAGGGAATGAAGGCATTCCCCAAATCTGCAGAATTAATTCCAGAATCTGTTTTAGGGATGCATGAAAAATCAGTGTATTTGAAAGAGGATGGGTTTGTAGGATTAAACAGGCGCTCCTGCTGGCAGAGCAGAATGAGCCCTGGGAGGGGGAAGGCTGATTAGCTGGGAGCTGCTTTGTTGGCAACGAATCCTGGGGAACACTTTGCAAGCTATGAAATGACTTCACCAGCATCAGCTATACAAGGGAATATGTTTGTTTTATTTTTTTTAATTGAAATTCGTGGAATTTCCCTCTGACAGTGACTTGAAATTGGCATTTCTTACGAAGAGCCACGACAACTTCCAGCTGTACTTCCCGGCAAGTTAAGGATGAGAGGAATTTGCGAGCAGAGTCACTAGCAGTGAGTGTTCTGCTCGGCTGCCTTAGGTGCCGCCGTTGTATCCCCGGGGGGGACTGATGGCCGTCTGCTCAAACGCTGGAAGTTAAAAAACGGGGCTCTTGCCGGGAAACCGGGACTCGGTGCCGGCCCTTGGTCGCGGAGCCTCTCGCTGGGCTCACCCAATAGAAGGAGCCGCCCTCAGACGGCTGAAACCGCCCGGCCCCTTGGCGGGCGGCCCGCGGACCGCGTGTGCCGCGGGCACCGGCGGGGGCCTCTTCCCTTCCCTTCCCTCCCCTCCCCTCCCCTCCAAAGCTCTACTTTCCCTCCCTTCTCTCCCCACTTCTTCCCCTCGGCAGAAAAGAGGAAACATGATGGGCCCTGAGGCCCCAGGGCTCATCCTTCTCACAGCGTTTCAGAGGAAGGGGCATGTACCTTTTCAAGGGCCAGAATTACATTGCGACTGCCTAGAAAGGCAAGGGCCTGGATGTAAAGTGGTGCTTGGGCCCGCATAAAGTGAAAAAAAAAACCCCAAACAACCAAATAAACCCCACCTTTGAAGAGCAGTAGAAATCAGCAGGAAATGTTTGTTTTAAAGCTTGTATTAATGCAGTGGTTTTTCCCAGTTTAACCACAGGTTCCAGGGTGAATGTGTGGCAGGACACTAGGGTGGCATCTTCCTCTGACATTCCTGCAGCCCCAGGAAGACTTGTGCAAAGAAGGCCTACAAGAGGGTGAACGCAAGGATGGGTAGTTGGGAGGAATACAGAGAAACGCTGAGCAGCCAGGAATCGGGTTAGGCAGGCTAAAGTCCAGATAGAATTAAATGGTGACCTCCTATGGTGGCTTTTGATGGGGTTACAGTGTTGGTAGATAAGAGAAGAGCAACTAATGTCATCTACCTGGACTTCTGCAAAGCATGTGACGCAGTTCTGCATGATGTCCTGGTCTCTAAATTGGAGAGACAAGGATTTGATGGAAGAACTACTCAGTGGATAAGGAACTGGCTGGATAGTGACACCAAAAGAGTTGTGATCAATGGCTTGATGTCCAAGTGGAAACCAATGATAAGTGGCTTTCCTCAGGGGTCAGTACTGTGTCTTTGTAGGTGACACTGACAGTGGGATAGACTGCACCCTCAGCAAGTTTGCCAATGACACCAAGTTGTGTGGTGTGTTCGACACACTGGAGGGAAGGGATGCCATCTAGAGGGACCTGGACAGGTCTAGGGGTGGGACTGTGCAAACCTCATTAAATTCAACAAGGCCAAGTGCAAGGTTCTGCACCTGGGACATGGCAATCCCAGGCACAAATAAGGACTTAGCAGAGAATGGCGTGAGGGCAGACTGGAGGAGAAGGACTTGGGGGTGTTGGTTGATGAGAAGCTCAGCATGTCCTGGCAATGAACATTTGCAGCCCAGGAGGCCAACACATGCTGGGCTGCATCAAAAGAAGTGTGGCCAGCAGGTCAAGGAAGGTGATTGTGCCCCTCTACTCTGCTCTGGTGAGACCCCACCTGGAGCACTGTGTCCAGCTTTTGAGTCTTCAGCACAAGAAGGATGTGGACCTGTTTGGGTGGGTCCAGAGGAGGGCCACAAATATGATCAGAGGGGGGTTGGTCAGCCTGGAGGAGAGAAAGCTCCAGGGGACCTTAGAGCAGCCTTCAGGTATCTGAAGGGGGCCTACAAGAAAGCTGGAGAGAGGCTTTTTACAAGGGCATGTAGTGGCTGGATGAGGGGTGATGGCTTCAAACTGAAAGAAGGTAGATGTAGATTAAATATTAGGAAGAATATTTTCACTGTGAGGGTGGTGAGGCACTGGAAGAGGTCACCCAGAGAAGCTGTGGAAGTGTTCAAGGCCAGGCTGGATGGGGCTTTGAGCAACCTGGTCTGGTGGGAGGTGTCCCTGCCCAGGGCAGGGGGGATGGAACTCAAAGGTCCCCTCCAACTCTAACCATTCTATGAGTCTAAATTCATGACCTTGCCAGTGGTCCTGACCATAAGGACTGGTCCACCAGTAACAGTAACTTTCCTGGAGCCAGAAGGTAGGGAAGAAATCTGGGGAAAAGTTTTCTGCTAACAACTACAACTACTGTCAGAAACAGCTGTCCCTTTTGGGGTGACCAAGTTTGTGTTGGTATCAGATATGGACCAGGGGCAATGCAGCCCTCCCGGGCCTCCCAAGTAAGCATTTTCTCTGCACCTTCTCCTCCTGAGTGCAGTGCTGCAGAATAACACGGCTCTGGCATGGCACCTGGTGTCCCTATGGACCTTGCTCCTGAGCTGGCTGAACAGTGACAGAAGCTGAAGAGTTTGTTTATTCTGAGGACAGGACACCTCAATGCTGAGGAAGTAATCACATGAATGCTGTTCTCATGCATATACATGACAGGTATAAAAAAAAAATAAAAATCCCCTGGGTTTCACATGGGTTAGCGTGGGGTCATACCCCACAGCACCCACAGAACAGTTCAGCCTTCAAACGAGGGCAGTTTGGGGCTGCAGGTGTCCAGGCAGCAATAGACAGGATAGCATTTGTTTGCCAGCATTCATGTTTGCCAGCACCATGTTTGCATTGTGAAAGGTGACTCGATAGCATGCTGCAGCAGCGAGACAGGCAGACGTTTGCATTAGTAGATATTCCAAGTCACTGCAGCCGTGAGAGACCCTCTACTCATGCTCCATTCAGAGATTATTCCGAATTTCAAAATGACTTACGGAATCGGCCACTTTCTGTTCTTGTTACCTACAACCAGTCCTTGCTTCTCTTTCACTTTCCTTCTGCTCCTGCCCTCTCTCTTCTTTCCCTGCGCAGTCCAAAATGCTTCAGTCTCTCATTTCCCTGCTCATGCTGTGGAGGTCAACATGTCACAAGAGAGTGCATCCTGTATGAGCGGGCACAGACGCACACCACCAGTGCTTAGAAAGCCACACTGTTCAAAACTGAACTCCACCACCCCATGCTGGGCAGAAGCATTTCTGCCATGGTGCTTCCACTCTCCTTCAGAAAACTGTCTCTTTGGGAGGCAGGGAGCTGGTGGGAGCATAGCCACAGACAACATGTCACCTGTAGCTGACATATCCTGAAAGACTGACAGGCCTGATTTCTTCTCTGCAGATTTCTGAATAGGGGCTGCAGCATCTGCCTTTTACCCCAGCATCCTGCCAGGGTTTCTGGAAATGGTGAGTGCCCAAGGAGGAGACCTTAGAGGGGCTACTGCTGTGCTTGTGGGATAAGAGCGAGGTCTTTATGAAGGGAGGCGGTGAGGCAGGTGTACAGTACAGCACTGACTGCCATGGAAAAGGTCCACCTGAATGCATAGCTGAATGCATAGCTGAATGCATAGCTGAATGCAAGCCCTGCAGAGGCTTGGGCAGAGGTGGGGAAGAGCCCTGGCATTCAGCAGAGTGCTTCCACAGCTGGTGGAGGAGGAGCACAGCTGGAGAAGCTTCAGCAGCAAATCCATCAAGTTACTGATAGCTCTTGTTGCCTAGAGGTAACTTGCTGACAGCCAGCCTTACTTCATTCACAATCCTCAGTTCTGAGAAGGATGAAGTAGACTATGCATGGAAAGACCTTTCTGTGCATAGAAACCACTATTCTGATATGCTTGCATCAATCACAAAGTGCTAATAGAAAATAGTGTTTGTTCCTACGGCTTTTGTGAACACTAAGGCAATGCTCGAAGTGTTTTTCTCCCTATCAGTGACTGACCTAAGAGCAGTGAATCTTTGGGATGTTATATTAATTGCCCTGTAGATTGATTTAAAAATGTGCAAAAGCAAAGCCAATTGTACTTGAAACAGAACTGATCCTTATGATGTGTCAACCTATGAACAGCAGGGCATGCCACAAAACTAAATACACACACATAAAATTTACCTGTTGTCCTTTAAAAGGCGCTTTTTATTGCCCACCAAAAAGTGCCAGATTTTAAAACTGGTCATTAATTAAGATTTGCAGTGTCACTTACTGCACCCATTATGAGTAGAGGCCCTAAGGTCTATAGCCCTCTTTGCTTACAAAGTGTCCTGGTTTGGGGTAAAACAGACCTAATTTTTTGCTCAGTAATTTTACTTTTTAGCTGGGCCTCTTCTAACTAACTAAACTCTGAAGTGAACAGCGTTTTGTTCAGAAACTGTTCACTCTTGCAGTGGTAAGACCCGATTATACCAAGGAATGGTGTGCAGAGAGGCTCGTTTATAGTTATTCCTGTAACAACCAAGGTCAGGTAAATTTGTTATTTGCCCCGTTGGAGGGTGGGAAGCGGAAAAGCGTAGAGGGGTCCCACCTGTGGGGAGGAGCAGACAGGACAGGTGACCCAAACCTGACCCATCCACATCATGCTGAGTATAAAAGCTGAGGGATCAAAGGGTCAGCTCTTCCTTCAATGGCCGACGTCTGAGGAGGACCCTGTCTGTTCGTCTGCCTTTGATCCTGATCCGAGCGTTCCTGACTCCAGCTCCAGAATCCAGCTCCTGTCCATCCCCGAGTCCAGCCTGGGACTTTTCCCTGTGCCTGCTGGTGACGTCATCATCATCCTGGGAGCTTGATACCATTTTGTATATACTGTATACCCTTTTTTCCCCTTTTTTTAAAAATTACTTTTCTGATTATTTATTGTTTCATTATTTGTTAATATTTTCATTAAAGTAGTTTAGTTTATTTTCCTAAACTGATAAATCTCTTGATCTCTGCCCCTCCTCTCTTTTCCTTAGAGAGGGGAAGGAGGGGCCACCTGTCGTTCTGATTGGCCAATCCAGCCAAAACCACAGCACAAAAGAGTGCGATTCACATGCGAGTGTGAAATTACAAATTTGATTTAGTGCCAGTTTTGACCTCTGGTCTAGAAATGCATAATATTTATAACAGAAAATAAATTCATGCTACGCCAAACAAAAAGGACACCGGCACAATTCAGAGTGTGCAGTTTGACAGAATGCTACATCTAGCGTTAAGAGTCCTACAATCCCATTTTTAAAAAGAAACATGATACCCTCACTCATCCAGCATAAATTTACTCAGTTCAAATTGGTTTTGAACTCTGGACAAGTGATGTTACCTTTGGCAAGCTTTCTTACCAAATCACATACCATTTGTTCATGGCCCTCTTAAATTTATGCCCAGTCAGGTAACAGGTTCTCCTATTGTCACCGAAATCAGGAATGAACCTCTTCACACCAAAGTAGCCTTAAGGAGCAGGCATTCTCTTTATTTGGCACCAGGAACACAGGGGATCTCTCCACCAAACCTCTGCCAAATTCGAGATTGACAGAGACTTACATCTATACAGAATATGCATAGTTGTTTACATTTCCCAGAACTGATTGGAATATTCACATCAGCCTGGCACATATGCATTAGGTCCATTAAGGGCTTCATGGAAAGTCTTGGGTGGTCCCTACTGGTGTTCAGTGGTCGCCCAGGAGAGAACTCTCAGTGAACTCTTGGTCATTCTTTCCATAGGAGGCCTTGACTTGGAGCATCATTCTGTTTGTCACGCTCTTTGACCACTGTGGCTGATAACCCTTTGTGTGGATTGAGGAGGATAGATGCAGAAACCTTTTGCAACTCCTCCACTTACTTTGTAAGCTTGTAAAACTGATTCTTTCTGATGGTATTCTTCACTGTTTGTTCTTGCTAGTAATTGTGAAAAGTGCCCTTAATCCTTTAAGTCACATATTTACATATCCACTAGACTCTCAGTTCCTGATTGTAACAAATCCCCCCACACTTTGAGACTTCCAAACTATCCTATGAATTGGATAGTTGTTTACCTTCAGGATTACATAGACAAGCGCAACAGGAGGTAGACACTGAATCATTGGACAAGATATGATAATTATGAAAAGTATCATAATAATAGTGACAAACTGCTGTTTAACCCATGCAAAGTTTGGAAGCCAGTTGGTTAACCAAGACCAATCAAGTCCTTCCCTTTCTTTAGTTCCTGTGGTCAGATCACGTATCTGTTTAATTTTCTCTTCAATGATTTCAGAATTAGCAGTTTTGAAGCAACAGATTCCTTGAAATTCTTCACATCCATTATTATGTCTTAACAACAAATAGTCAATTCTGCCCTATTCTCCGAAGTAGCCTGTCTAAGCTGACCTTCATCTATAGCTGACAATGCTTGTGAAGTATAATTCATATTCTTCACTAAGGCACAGTCTTCATTGTCTGATAATTCATTGCAACTCCAACTCCCAGGGCTAAAAAGGCTGTTGCTGAGATTTCAGCTGGACTAAAAAGCATTATTTCAGACTCATAAGTGTTATATTCTTCACTAAGGCACAGGCTAGTCTCTTCATTGTCTGATAATTCATTGCAACTCCAACTCCCAGGGCTAAAAAGGCTGTTGCTGAGATTTCAGCTGGACTAAAAAGCATTATTTCAGACTCATAAGTGTCATCCAGCTGATGGGCTGATTGTTTAACATGTTTGTTACGTTTATTCTGACTCTCAGGTGTATTAAAATTTGGGATTATTAGACCCTGGTTGTATCCTAACCCTTAAAGTGCTAATGGGAGTGCCTCTGGCCATTTCATAGAAGTCTCCTGGCATATCTTGCTTATCTGTCATTTCAAAGTTTGAGTCATCCTTTCTACCTACCCACTTGATTGCAGTGTCTATGGTGTGTGTAGATCCCATTGAATTCCTAGGACCTGGTTCAACCTATAGATTACTACCTTTGTCCCAACCCACGAGTTTTTGCCTTTTTCTTCCGATTCTCCCCTCAGGGCCGGGGCCGGGGTGGGGCTTGAGAGAGCACGGCATCCAACAGGTTTCTTTGTCACCGTCTGAGGCCAAACCATGACAGCTGGTAAGATTTGCAATGCGTTATTGCCATTTTTTTGGGTTTTTGCACATCCTGAAGAAGTTGCAAAATTTCTTCCTTATGTTTAATTGGTGATCCCTGAGCTAATAATAATTCCCTCTCTTTCCAGATCACCCCATGAGCATGTACCACTCCAAACGCATATTTGGAGCCTGTCCAGATGTTGACTCTTTTTCCTTCGGCTATCTTCAGGGCTTGTTGTAACGCAATCAGTTCTGCCTTATGGGCAGGGCCTCCACTTTTATTACCCCCTGTAGTTGTGACAACTGCGTATCCAGCCATCCATTTCCCTTCTCGAGCTAAACTGCTCCCATCTTTGAACAGCTCTAATTCTGGATTACACAGTAGTTCATCCTTGAGGTCTTCTCTGCTGGAATACACCTGCTCAATATTTTGCAAGCAGTCATTATTTAATTGCTCATCATCTTTCACCTCAGAACTCAGAAACATAGCTGGATTTTGGGCGGTGGTGGTTTTCAGCTCCACATCTCGGTCCAATAAAACAATTTGATTTTTGAGCACACGGCTTGGTGATAGCCAGTGTCCCCCGTTTTGTTCCAGGATGGAGGACTGCGTGGGACAAACATAGTGATCTTCTGTCTGAGAGCTAGCTTCCTGGCCTCCTAGATCAAGAGTACAGTGACTACGATTCACACCCAGGCCACCTCTGGTTCACGTTGTCCAATTGTTTAGAAAAATACCCCACCAGTCATTTTCAAGGCCCCAGCTTTTGAACCAGCACTCCCAAGGTGAGATGTTGGTGCTTGTACATGAACAGTTCAAAGGGCTTGGGTAAATCTGATGATCCCAGTGCAGGGCCTGACATCAATGCTTTCTTCAGTTCTCTGAACATTGTTTGACACTGAATGCAATGAGTCAGTAAATGCTTCTCTGTAGATCCCCCTTCATGCAGGGGCTTTACCAATAGTCCATGACTGGGTGTCCACAACCGACACCATCCAGTTGTACCCAGGAATTCTCTCAGGTCCCAAACAGTTCTAGGCTCTGGAGTTTGACAGACTGCCTCCTTTCTGTCAGTTCCTAATCTTTGTTGTCCTCTTAGAATCTCAAATCCCAAACAGATTACTACTTCTTTTCCTACCAGGGCCTTCCCTTTAGACACGCAGTAAGACCCATGGCCCAAGAAATTCAGTAGGCCTAGAATAATCTCTAAACAGTTTTGTTGGGTTCTGCTGCCACTAGAATGATGTCATCCTCGTACTGCAATATTTTGCCAATTGATTTCCAAATATTGTTGGACTATTCTTGAACCCTTGGCACAATACAGTCCAGGTGAGTTGCATTTTGCATCCGGTTGAAGGACTTTCCCATTCAAAAGCAAATATCATCTGGCAACTTTTATCCAGCAGTGTGCAGAAGAAAGCATCCTTAAGATCAAGGACCATAAACTGCTTATATTCCTCTCAGAGATGTTAACACGGTGTATGTGTTGGCTACTACTAGATGTATATCTTGGGTAATCTGGTTTACAGCTCTTAAATCCTGAACTAACCTATAATCTGTACCATTCTGCTTTTTCACTGGCAAAATCGGAGCATTATATTCTGACTCCCATTCTACCAAAATTTTTAAAATTTTGTCATTAACCCTTCTAAACCTTTTCTTCCTTCCGGTTTGATAGGATGCTGGTTTTGCCTTACCCCTCTGGGTCCTGGTTTCAGAATGATCTTTGCCGGACCTGCCAGTTCTGATTGTCCTGGAACTTTGTTGGCCCAGACAGAGGTGTCACTGCATCCTCCACCTCTGCTGGAATTTCCTCCCACCTCCACTGAACAGTCTGTAACATAAAAATCCCCGCTCTCACAGCCTTTGATTCTGGTATCAACAGTTTTACTTGTCCTTCCTTATAAGTATTTGTGCATCCAATTTACTCAACAAATCCCTCCCCATGAGGGGCACTGGACATTCAGGCATATATATTCACCAATTTGGTGAACCATCCACTGCTTTCCCAATTTGAATCTTAGAGGTCTCAAAAAGGGCCAGTTTTGCTGTTTTCCCATAGCACCAACACCACTTACAGTCTCACAGTCAAGGCTGCTTTTACAAATATTAAATAGAGAATCAGTAGAATTTTACCAAATGAGTTCCCCTCCCGCTCCCAATTCCTCTGTAGCCTCCTCTACCTCCCCAGGCCCCATTCACTCTTCCCAGAGCAACTCCAGTCAATGTGGCAATGAATCTCCCCTCTCTTTGATTCTCCCTGCAGGCCTGGTGGGTCTCCTTCTCCTTTTCTCTGTTATTATAGACCATCCAAACCACCTCCAACAGTTTTCCCAGATCCCTCGAATCTGCTCCTTCTAACTTTTGGAGTTTCTTCCGTTTATCTGGGGCAGATTGTCCCATAAAAATATAGGCTAATTGCACATTCTCTTCCGGCTTCTTGGGGTCCAAGTTCGTAAGTGTCCCAGCAGTATTCTTTAGCCATTCCATAAAGACAATTTTGACTGATTAACTGCTTTTGGCATAGCATGTCTTATTCTGAATAGCAACCATCTCTGGTATCTGGTTAAGAGTCCCCAGGGTCCCAGTTGATTAGGGTCCCACCCCAGGATGGTAGTAGGAAAATTCTGATGTACCATTCCCTGCAGGTCCCCGTAACGCATGTGTCCCCTCTGCCCGTTTCCAGGCTACACTCAATACCATGCTTTTCTCTGTGCTGTCCAGTAATGTTTCCAAAATCACCTGCAGATCATTCCAGTCGGAGTCCTGGGTTCTAATAATAGTCTCAGATATCTTAGCCACTTTCTCCAGATCTTCCCTATAAACTCCTGCTGTTTCCTTCCATGGCCACAGGTTCGTTATTGAGGACAGTACCTTTACTGTTACCGGACTGTTATTTCTGACTCCTTGTCTCAATGGAACCTGAATAACCCCCTCCTGTCTACCCCTGGTTCTGCCTGCAATTGGGCTAAATCCCTCTGCCCCCTCAAACTGCCCTTCCCCTTCCCGGCTGTGGCTTCCTCTTGCCTTTCCCCCATCCTCCTGGCCCAAATCCTCTTCCCCTTTGTCTTGGGGCCACCATTAACACTAAATCATCCTCCTCCCTCTCACGTTTGAGATGTATTTTCCCAATGCTACATGCAGAACAACATCTCCTCAGGTTTTTATTCCCCCTTTCTTTTTCCAGTGCCAGGACCATAGGGTCCTGTGGAGTTTGCCCACAATCCTTCTGCCACTCTGGGTGGTTTCCTAAAGTGAAAAACAAATCTACATATGGTACTTCATCCCACCAAAATAACTTAAGATGTAAAATTGTATTATATTTTAACGTCCCATTCCTTGGCCATTTTTCTTGATCTTCTAAAATATAGAACAGCCACCAATTATTACAACATTCAATCAGTTGTTTCCCCATGAGGGAGTCCCCTCCTACTTGTTTCCAGTGTTTCAATATGCAACCTAAAGGAGATTTCTTTAAGATCTCCCCTTCTGAAAGGGCTTGTTACCCATTATAGGATAACACTCAACAAGTAGAACATCTGCACTTACATAATGTAGGCCTGGGATGGACTCAGGGACACCTTATTGAGCACACCCAAGATTCCTGCCCTGCTGTTGAAGAGATCAAAGCCCAGCTCTGCCAGAATCCTTGAAATACAGCCCCAAACAGCAAGTGTGAGCTCTCTCGCTCTCTCCCTCCCTTTCTAACAAGGACTCTCTTGTCAATAAGGACTCCATCTCACTCTGCGGTGCCTCCATCCCCTGCCTGCCTCTGCCCAGGTGCTGCTGCTTCAGAGGTTCCCCGATCCATGAGGTGCTGAGATTAAATTTGTTCTTTGCCTTTCATCTGTGGTTTGTGGTTCTTCCTGTGTCCTGCCTGCATCAGCTCACACCCCTGCCCAAACCGTTACTTGAAGCCGGGTGGAGGGGACACACCAAACAGGACAAACCCGCCGTGCAGTAAGGGCAGACATCTTGTACTGTATGGAAATACCCTATGTTGAACATCGAGATCTTTTCCCCCCAAAAGCTCTGGAGAGCTGCCAGGCAGAAAAGGACCTGGGGGTGTTGGTGGACTATCGGCTGAACAGGAGCCAGCAGTGTGCCCAGGTGGCCAAGAAGGCCACCAGCATCCTGGCCTGTATCAGGAACAGCGTGGCAAGTAGGGCCTGGCTGAGATTAAATTTGTTCTTTGCCTTTCATCTGTGGTTTGTGGTTCTTCCTGTGTCCTGCCTGCACCAGCTCACACCCCTGCCCAAACCGTTACTTGAAGCGGGGTGGAGGGGACACACCAGACAGGACAAACCCGCCGTGCAGTAAGGGCAGACATCTTGTACTGTATGGAAATACCCTATGTTGAACATCGAGATCTTTTCCCCCAAAAGCTCTGTTCTTCCCTCTCCCCAGAGGGGAGACCTGAAGCCGGGTGGAGGGGACACACCAAACAGGACAAACCCGCCGTGCAGTAAGGGCAGACATCTTGTACTGTATGGAAATACCCTATGTTGAACATCGAGATCTTTTCCCCCAAAAGCTCTGTTCTTCCCTCTCCCCAGAGGGGAGACCAAAGCAAACTGAAGGACAGCTCTGATACTGAGTCAAGTTCATGGCTGGACAGATCAGTCTGATCAGTGAAGGTCACACTGGAGGAAAATCTAATGTGCATTTGACTTCCCAAGCAGGCACAGATTGACTATATTCCATGAATTCAGTCAGACCAAATGGATCATGCACGCACAGCTCAATCGCAGAAGAGCTGAAGGAGCAGCAGCTTGACACTGAATGGGAGTGTGGTGAGAAAGACTGAGGGACGGCTTATTTATTGTAAAACCAGAAGAGCAAATCCTAAATTCACAGAAGGCTGTTTATATCTTTGATATTTGGGACAGTGCTTTAGCTGTTTTGTTAGTCAGAACAATCCTATTAAAACCCAAACAATTTTAATAACAGCCAAAATAAGTAAGGTGGAAACAAATAACCACACAAAGTAATAATTCATTAATAAAATGCCATTTTAATTACTTTTTTTACAAGGAATCCAGCTATACACTATAGAAAAATAAACACCAAAGGGACACTTTGCAACTTACAACACAGTGATGCAGGCACACTTCAGCTGTTAACGTAGTAGTAATTTCACACAAGAATGTAAAATATTGTTCTTAATTAAAAGTTATTTCCTCTTACAGTACTAAAATATAATAAAAAGAGTCATATAAAAATCGGACGCAAAAGCACTGCCCATTATTCAGTTGCAGAAGAGATCACAACTGCCTCCCTTCGGCATGGACCAACTCTGAAGGAAGCAATAACTCGGAGAGGTTCACAGTACAGACTTCAGAAGTGTTATCATCACTTTTTCATGTGTTTCTGGCGAGGTGGGCCTGGAACTTGTCCTAAATATAAATAAAACAAATGAATATTAGAAAGCTGTTTGTGTTATGAAGCAACCGGGTGCAGTTAGTGGCACATCATTTCCTCAATGGGCTTCATACGAGCTACGCTGAAGCAATTACCATTTTCATAAAGCACCCAGGAACAATACAAAACAAGATTTGAAAGCTCACACCTCTGCCAAAGTGAACACTCACCATTAAGACCAGTGCTCAATCGCAGGCCGCCTTCACACATGGCCATGCAGCTGCTCACGTCAACCCCACCACCCTGATAATGACTCAATACCCATCCTGTTGCTGGACAACATCTTGTCACTCAGTAGGTGTTTTAATGTTCATTAGAAACTGGGAAACCATTTTGCTTACACCACTGTTCTAAAGGGTGCAACATCATTCTGTAATTCCCAACATCATCATTCTGGGAACATGAAAATTACAAGACCAGTACGCACTTTCCACAAAAATTGCTATTAATGGTGTCCCAGCTGTAGAATACTTAGCATAAAGCAAACCACCTTATTTCTAAGAAATGCTGTCAGGTTTCAATTCTAAAATTTGTTTCCTCTCTCTGCATCTGCCATAAACAACTGCAGGATTTGGAAAAAAAAACCACAAAGTCACTGTATTAAGGTTTCTAGGTAAAATCCTGCTGAGAACAGTATCACAGTTCCCACGTGGAACTGTCACTGCAGCTGTTGAATTTAGTGATACTAGCAAGACTGGGATTTGTAAGCAAAGTTAGCCTTTTTTGTTTGATTGGGTTTTAAACTTTTTTTTTTTTTTTAATTAGATCAACTCAGAGCAGCAGAAAACAGGCAGTGTTTTAGACTTTCCCCAGAGCTGCTGCCCAGCTATACCAAAGC
Source organism: Calidris pugnax (assembly GCF_001431845.1). NCBI lineage: Eukaryota > Metazoa > Chordata > Aves > Charadriiformes > Scolopacidae > Calidris > Calidris pugnax. The sequence continues at coordinate 192,828 of NW_015090908.1, forward strand.
TCCTGTGAACGTTGACAAAGACAAGATTCCTCTCTTCCTAGAGAAACACATAATTTTAAAGCTTAATTTTTCAAAGTTAACAGTAAATACATGTTAGGAATGCAACGTCATCATAAAAAAATTGCCTCAGAAATTAACTTAAGTCATTATTTTTCCAAAAGCAGGAAAGTCAGTAAGTCACACTTCATAATGCCTTTTACAGATTGTGGAGAACCAAGTGCAAACAATACAGCACCTCTACCAAAGAGGTTAAATGTTCAGATCTGGTACTGCTGAGGAGCCAGCGCAGAAGCTACTTAAATGAGCATCTGCAGTGACTGCAGGGCCAAGACTCACAATTTAATACTGTGATCAGGGATTTAATCTCCACCTCTTCTCCCATAAAAACCACCACAGAAATGATCTGCTGACCAGCACTAAGAGTACTGGTGACTGGAAGAGATTTTCCAGGTATGGTCAAATATTTTTCTCATCTTGGCACAATCATTATAAAGCGACACTTCTTCAGGCAAAAGCAGAAGACAATTACGGGAGGCAAGTCTGCCTGGGAAACATGACAATGTTATGCTTCGGTGAAAGAAATCTAAGATGTGCATGTGCAATGTGTGAAGAGATCCCCGTGGCCCTCCCATAGCACCACAGCCAAGTATCTACCTTGGAATCTTTTCAGCTTTTGGCTGAAATCATGGGAACTCAAGAGTCGTGGCTGGTGGAAAAAAGTAATCAGTGCTTGCCTAGAGATCAAGGACCTGACCCAAAGGTAGCATGATGAAGTAAATTGATTGTGTGGATGAGCAGCCAGAAGGAACACGGGAAAGGAAGCAGCAATAGCAGATGAAAAGGATAAAGGCTGGATGAAAACACCAATGGCATTATCTCACCTGGTGGTCCACACTAGCTCAGACCAACACAACCCTGGATGGGTGAAGCAAGCTTTGGGGAAGATGCTCCAAAGACCTCCACACAGGAGGCAGCGCTGGAGCTTTGTGCTTCTCCCTTGGCCTAGACGAAGCTATCTATGTGTGATACAGATGTGGACCACGGTCACCACGATCCCATCCCTATCAGTGATTTGAGCTCCCGTGGGTGCCCTCCCCCAGGAGCACGGCTTTCCCTGGCACAGCTGCGGCGTGGGCCGAGCGCACCGGCTCTGTGTGCACCCGAGTATAGATATTGTGTTGCTGTTTGATGTACGTTGCTGCCCTGTGGTGGGAAGAGAGACACCAGGAGTCTGCCCCTGCCACAGAATGGTCACACCTATAAACAGGAAACAAGTCATCTGCAGATTTGGTCTGGCAGAAATGACACAGCAGCCGCAAGTCCAGCTCTGTTTTCATAATCCAGAGATACTAATACACTGGAGAAGGCTTAGACAGGAGTCTCAAGAATAGCAAAACATTAGAAAACACATCTAATTATATCTTGATAGGAGATGATTTGAGGATGACATGATGACAGTTTATAAGTTCTTCCTTGGCACATGGAATTTCCATGATTTAACTAAGACATAACAAGAGTGAGTAACTAGAGTATTAGTTGAAGTAAACACAGTCTAAAAATTAGTTGGCATTGTTTATGATAACAAAGATAAGTGCCACCACAAACCTTTGTATGCTCTTCAATCAATCTTAGAACTAGACGGCTGTTTTTACCAGCCTCCAATTTATTATGTTTTTTTAAAATCTGCTATGGAATATAAGGAAGCAGTAAATGAGGGAAGTATTATAGTTTGTGCTGCAGAGAAAGTCCTGCTCAGCTATTACAATGGTTCTCTTTGACTTTAAAGCAAATTAACTCTATACACAACTTCATTTAAACTGCAACATTTGCTTATTTAGACTTGGTAACAGGAGGGGTTGGAAATCATATGAAATTATTCAGCCTTATCGCTGAAGAATTTCACTAAGAACTTCTTCTGAGAAATGCTTTACCTTGATTAGTTTTAGATATGATTCATAAAAAGGTTTCATTTCAGAGACTTGCTTAATTTTTTCTCCTCTTCCCCCTCCCCAAATAATTAAAATTGTTCATTAAAATGATGCTCTTTACACAGTGTAAGTGTTATAAGCAGTATGTTGGAAGAACCTTGCAAAAAGCAGCCCAGGCTGCTGGCAGCTGTGAGGGGTGACAAGGTGGTTGTTACCTGGCTGCGCGCCCCCCAGTCTCTGCTGGATGACCTCCAGGCGGTGGATGTACTCCGTTAGCGACCGTTCAGGGTCCTGAGCAGGCACAAGTGACTTTTCTGAAGCTGGACTTGGGGATGGATGCAATCTTAAAAGGAAAACAAATTATTTTCTTCTTCTCATGCTATACTTTTAGATAGATATAACTAGGTTACATTCATACAGACAGTAATTCAGTGCAAAGCAAACTAAAACAACAGTAAAAACAACCACCACCAAAAAGTTACGTATAAAACAACACAGACCAGGGATCTGTGTATACAGGGGAGTTAGAAGAAGGGATGTTTTGATATAAGCTGGAGTATCTATGAATCTCTGTCTATTGATATGCACCACAAAGTCCCACAGGTAAGCAAGCTGCAGCCAGCGGCAAGTCCAAATGACAAGTGAGAAAAGACCCATTTCTGGAGAGAAGAACTAGAAAGCACCGTGCCACAGCCAGGCATGTCCTCTGCTGTTCTGCAGGTAAAATGCTATTGTGAAGGACAAGGTTGAAAAGTGAGACCATTTAGATGGTACACTGTTGCCTTTTGGGACATTAACAACAAGTTTCAAATATCAGCAGAAATATACATTGAAGGGACACTGCAAAACACACTCCTATGTGGATTTAGGATTTATACCTTTCCTTGCACTTTTTAATTAGCAGAAGGTAGTTCCTATCCATCCCTTCTCTCTGCATAGGTTACGTGATGCCTGTTGCTGCTTTTGTTTCCTAGTGAAGCTCTCTCAGGTTCACATTAGACTTCAGCTACCACTAACCCAGTCACACAGAGTAATCTGTCAGGGCCTACCCTTGTTCCAGATGTCTTTTTTTTGATAGGTAAGCTGCCAGCTACTGCTTCTGGCTGTCAAATGCAGATATGTGCTGTGACAGAGGAACAGGGTGGGGAAGAAATAAGTCTTATGGGAAATGCTTGCAGGTCACAGAATCCCAGAATGCCATGGGGTTGGAAGGGACCTCTGGAGATCATCCAGTCCAACCCCCTGCCAGAGCAGGGCCACCCAGAGCAGGTCCCACAGGAACGTGTCCAGGCAGGTTTTGAATGTCTCCAGAGAAGGAGACTCCACCACCAGTTCCTCCTCATGTTTAGATAGAGCTTCTTCTATTCAAGTTTGTGCCCATTTCCTCTTGTCCTGTCCCTGGGCACCACTGAAAAAAGACCAGCCCCATCCTCCTGACACCCACCCTTTAAGTATTTATAAGCATTGATCAGATCCCCCCCTCAGCCTTCTCTTCTCCAGACCAAAAAGGCCCAAGTCCCTCAGCCTCTCCTCATAAGAGAAATGTTCTAGACTCCTAATCATCTTTGTAGCCTCTGCTGGACCCTCTCCAGCAGTTCCCTGTCCTTCTGGAACTGGGGAGCCCAGAACTGGTCCCAGTGCTCCAGATGGGGCCTCCCCAGGGCAGAGCAGAGGGGCAGGATGACCAGGATGACCTCCCTCCACCTGCTGCTCACACTCTTCCCGATGCTCCCCAGGATGCCATTGGCCTTCTTGGCCACAAGGGCCCATTGCTGGCTCCTGGGCATCCTGTTGTCCACCAGGACTCTTGGGTCTTTTTCCTCAGAGCTGCTCTCCAGCAGGTCCCCCCCAGCCTGTACTGATCTCTAACTCTCCAAAATGTTTTGCTGAATTCCATCAAAACAGAACACTACATGTCCTTCTTGACAATCACTGTCCTGTCCTCTAAATTAGTCAGCACTTTTAAAAGCCGTAAAATAATTTGGAGCATGTGCTGTCTTTGCATACCCCTAGATCACCACAGCTACTCCCTCACTAGTTTGGGTTTTTTTAATGAAGAAAATTCTTGCCTGCTGGTTAAAGTTTCTAATTTTGCAAGGAGGTTAATAAACAAAGAAGGCATCCCAAGCTGATGGGACTGAGAACAGCTACTTTCAACTCCTAAAAATCCTTACTTTAAGGAGGAAGCCACATAAAAGGAGTGACTTGGGAAAAGAGATGCTACACACAGTAATAGACTATAAAATACCTGAAGTTATTCTGGGTCCCTGGGAGTGGGGAGGAC
>NW_015090908.1:206385-354817 GCF_001431845.1 Calidris pugnax
TATGAAAAGTATCATAATAATAGTGACAAACTGCTGTTTAACCCATGCAAAGTTTGGAAGCCAGTTGGTTAACCAAGACCAATCAAGTCCTTCCCTTTCTTTAGTTCCTGTGGTCAGATCACGTATCTGTTTAATTTTCTCTTCAATGATTTCAGAATTAGCAGTTTTGAAGCAACAGATTCCTTGAAATTCTTCACATCCATTATTATGTCTTAACAACAAATAGTCAATTCTGCCCTATTCTCCGAAGTAGCCTGTCTAAGCTGACCTTCATCTATAGCTGACAATGCTTGTGAAGTATAATTCATATTCTTCACTAAGGCACAGTCTTCATTGTCTGATAATTCATTGCAACTCCAACTCCCAGGGCTAAAAAGGCTGTTGCTGAGATTTCAGCTGGACTAAAAAGCATTATTTCAGACTCATAAGTGTCATCCAGCTGATGGGCTGATTGTTTAACATGTTTGTTACGTTTATTCTGACTCTCAGGTGTATTAAAATTTGGGATTATTAGACCCTGGTTGTATCCTAACCCTTAAAGTGCTAATGGGAGTGCCTCTGGCCATTTCATAGAAGTCTCCTGGCATATCTTGCTTATCTGTCATTTCAAAGTTTGAGTCATCCTTTCTACCTACCCACTTGATTGCAGTGTCTATGGTGTGTGTAGATCCCATTGAATTCCTAGGACCTGGTTCAACCTATAGATTACTACCTTTGTCCCAACCCACGAGTTTTTGCCTTTTTCTTCCGATTCTCCCCTCAGGGCCGGGGCCGGGGTGGGGCTTGAGAGAGCACGGCATCCAACAGGTTTCTTTGTCACCGTCTGAGGCCAAACCATGACAGCTGGTAAGATTTGCAATGCGTTATTGCCATTTTTTTGGGTTTTTGCACATCCTGAAGAAGTTGCAAAATTTCTTCCTTATGTTTAATTGGTGATCCCTGAGCTAATAATAATTCCCTCTCTTTCCAGATCACCCCATGAGCATGTACCACTCCAAACGCATATTTGGAGCCTGTCCAGATGTTGACTCTTTTTCCTTCGGCTATCTTCAGGGCTTGTTGTAACGCAATCAGTTCTGCCTTATGGGCAGGGCCTCCACTTTTATTACCCCCTGTAGTTGTGACAACTGCGTATCCAGCCATCCATTTCCCTTCTCGAGCTAAACTGCTCCCATCTTTGAACAGCTCTAATTCTGGATTACACAGTAGTTCATCCTTGAGGTCTTCTCTGCTGGAATACACCTGCTCAATATTTTGCAAGCAGTCATTATTTAATTGCTCATCATCTTTCACCTCAGAACTCAGAAACATAGCTGGATTTTGGGCGGTGGTGGTTTTCAGCTCCACATCTCGGTCCAATAAAACAATTTGATTTTTGAGCACACGGCTTGGTGATAGCCAGTGTCCCCCGTTTTGTTCCAGGATGGAGGACTGCGTGGGACAAACATAGTGATCTTCTGTCTGAGAGCTAGCTTCCTGGCCTCCTAGATCAAGAGTACAGTGACTACGATTCACACCCAGGCCACCTCTGGTTCACGTTGTCCAATTGTTTAGAAAAATACCCCACCAGTCATTTTCAAGGCCCCAGCTTTTGAACCAGCACTCCCAAGGTGAGATGTTGGTGCTTGTACATGAACAGTTCAAAGGGCTTGGGTAAATCTGATGATCCCAGTGCAGGGCCTGACATCAATGCTTTCTTCAGTTCTCTGAACATTGTTTGACACTGAATGCAATGAGTCAGTAAATGCTTCTCTGTAGATCCCCCTTCATGCAGGGGCTTTACCAATAGTCCATGACTGGGTGTCCACAACCGACACCATCCAGTTGTACCCAGGAATTCTCTCAGGTCCCAAACAGTTCTAGGCTCTGGAGTTTGACAGACTGCCTCCTTTCTGTCAGTTCCTAATCTTTGTTGTCCTCTTAGAATCTCAAATCCCAAACAGATTACTACTTCTTTTCCTACCAGGGCCTTCCCTTTAGACACGCAGTAAGACCCATGGCCCAAGAAATTCAGTAGGCCTAGAATAATCTCTAAACAGTTTTGTTGGGTTCTGCTGCCACTAGAATGATGTCATCCTCGTACTGCAATATTTTGCCAATTGATTTCCAAATATTGTTGGACTATTCTTGAACCCTTGGCACAATACAGTCCAGGTGAGTTGCATTTTGCATCCGGTTGAAGGACTTTCCCATTCAAAAGCAAATATCATCTGGCAACTTTTATCCAGCAGTGTGCAGAAGAAAGCATCCTTAAGATCAAGGACCATAAACTGCTTATATTCCTCTCAGAGATGTTAACACGGTGTATGTGTTGGCTACTACTAGATGTATATCTTGGGTAATCTGTTTTACAGCTCTTAAATCCTGAACTAACCTATAATCTGTACCATTCTGCTTTTTCACTGGCAAAATCGGAGCATTATATTCTGACTCCCATTCTACCAAAATTTTTAAAATTTTGTCATTAACCCTTCTAAACCTTTTCTTCCTTCCGGTTTGATAGGATGCTGGTTTTGCCTTACCCCTCTGGGTCCTGGTTTCAGAATGATCTTTGCCGGACCTGCCAGTTCTGATTGTCCTGGAACTTTGTTGGCCCAGACAGAGGTGTCACTGCATCCTCCACCTCTGCTGGAATTTCCTCCCACCTCCACTGAACAGTCTGTAACATAAAAATCCCCGCTCTCACAGCCTTTGATTCTGGTATCAACAGTTTTACTTGTCCTTCCTTATAAGTATTTGTGCATCCAATTTACTCAACAAATCCCTCCCCATGAGGGGCACTGGACATTCAGGCATATATATTCACCAATTTGGTGAACCATCCACTGCTTTCCCAATTTGAATCTTAGAGGTCTCAAAAAGGGCCAGTTTTGCTGTTTTCCCATAGCACCAACACCACTTACAGTCTCACAGTCAAGGCTGCTTTTACAAATATTAAATAGAGAATCAGTAGAATTTTACCAAATGAGTTCCCCTCCCGCTCCCAATTCCTCTGTAGCCTCCTCTACCTCCCCAGGCCCCATTCACTCTTCCCAGAGCAACTCCAGTCAATGTGGCAATGAATCTCCCCTCTCTTTGATTCTCCCTGCAGGCCTGGTGGGTCTCCTTCTCCTTTTCTCTGTTATTATAGACCATCCAAACCACCTCCAACAGTTTTCCCAGATCCCTCGAATCTGCTCCTTCTAACTTTTGGAGTTTCTTCCGTTTATCTGGGGCAGATTGTCCCATAAAAATATAGGCTAATTGCACATTCTCTTCCGGCTTCTTGGGGTCCAAGTTCGTAAGTGTCCCAGCAGTATTCTTTAGCCATTCCATAAAGACAATTTTGACTGATTAACTGCTTTTGGCATAGCATGTCTTATTCTGAATAGCAACCATCTCTGGTATCTGGTTAAGAGTCCCCAGGGTCCCAGTTGATTAGGGTCCCACCCCAGGATGGTAGTAGGAAAATTCTGATGTACCATTCCCTGCAGGTCCCCGTAACGCATGTGTCCCCTCTGCCCGTTTCCAGGCTACACTCAATACCATGCTTTTCTCTGTGCTGTCCAGTAATGTTTCCAAAATCACCTGCAGATCATTCCAGTCGGAGTCCTGGGTTCTAATAATAGTCTCAGATATCTTAGCCACTTTCTCCAGATCTTCCCTATAAACTCCTGCTGTTTCCTTCCATGGCCACAGGTTCGTTATTGAGGACAGTACCTTTACTGTTACCGGACTGTTATTTCTGACTCCTTGTCTCAATGGAACCTGAATAACCCCCTCCTGTCTACCCCTGGTTCTGCCTGCAATTGGGCTAAATCCCTCTGCCCCCTCAAACTGCCCTTCCCCTTCCCGGCTGTGGCTTCCTCTTGCCTTTCCCCCATCCTCCTGGCCCAAATCCTCTTCCCCTTTGTCTTGGGGCCACCATTAACACTAAATCATCCTCCTCCCTCTCACGTTTGAGATGTATTTTCCCAATGCTACATGCAGAACAACATCTCCTCAGGTTTTTATTCCCCCTTTCTTTTTCCAGTGCCAGGACCATAGGGTCCTGTGGAGTTTGCCCACAATCCTTCTGCCACTCTGGGTGGTTTCCTAAAGTGAAAAACAAATCTACATATGGTACTTCATCCCACCAAAATAACTTAAGATGTAAAATTGTATTATATTTTAACGTCCCATTCCTTGGCCATTTTTCTTGATCTTCTAAAATATAGAACAGCCACCAATTATTACAATACTCAATCAGTTGTTTCCCCATGAGGGCGTCCCCTCCTACTTGTTTCCAGTGTTTCAATATGCAACCTAAAGGAGATTTCTTTAAGATCTCCCCTTCTGAAAGGGCTTGTTACCCATTATAGGATAACACTCAACAAGTAGAACATCTGCACTTACATAATGTAGGCCTGGGATGGACTCAGGGACACCTTATTGAGCACACCCAAGATTCCTGCCCTGCTGTTGAAGAGATCAAAGCCCAGCTCTGCCAGAATCCTTGAAATACAGCCCCAAACAGCAAGTGTGAGCTCTCTCGCTCTCTCCCTCCCTTTCTAACAAGGACTCTCTTGTCAATAAGGACTCCATCTCACTCTGCGGTGCCTCCATCCCCTGCCTGCCTCTGCCCAGGTGCTGCTGCTTCAGAGGTTCCCCGATCCATGAGGTGCTGAGATTAAATTTGTTCTTTGCCTTTCATCTGTGGTTTGTGGTTCTTCCTGTGTCCTGCCTGCATCAGCTCACACCCCTGCCCAAACCGTTACTTGAAGCGGGGTGGAGGGGACACACCAGACAGGACAAACCCGCCGTGCAGTAAGGGCAGACATCTTGTACTGTATGGAAATACCCTATGTTGAACATCGAGATCTTTTCCCCCAAAAGCTCTGTTCTTCCCTCTCCCCAGAGGGGAGACCAAAGCAAACTGAAGGACAGCTCTGATACTGAGTCAAGTTCATGGCTGGACAGATCAGTCTGATCAGTGAAGGTCACACTGGAGGAAAATCTAACATGCATTTGACTTCCCAAGCAGGCACAGATTGACTATATTCCATGAATTCAGTCAGACCAAATGGATCATGCACGCACAGCTCAATCGCAGAAGAGCTGAAGGAGCAGCAGCTTGACACTGAATGGGAGTGTGGTGAGAAAGACTGAGGGACGGCTTATTTATTGTAAAACCAGAAGAGCAAATCCTAAATTCACAGAAGGCTGTTTATATCTTTGATATTTGGGACAGTGTTTTAGCTGTTTTGTTAGTCAGAACGATCCTATTAAAACCCAAACAATTTTAATAACAGCCAAAATAAGTAAGGTGGAAACAAATAACCACACAAAGTAATAATTCATTAATAAAATGCCATTTTAATTACTTTTTTTACAAGGAATCCAGCTATACACTATAGAAAAATAAACACCAAAGGGACACTTTGCAACTTACAACACAGTGATGCAGGCACACTTCAGCTGTTAACGTAGTAGTAATTTCACACAAGAATGTAAAATATTGTTCTTAATTAAAAGTTATTTCCTCTTACAGTACTAAAATATAATAAAAAGAGTCATATAAAAATCGGACGCAAAAGCACTGCCCATTATTCAGTTGCAGAAGAGATCACAACTGCCTCCCTTCGGCATGGACCAACTCTGAAGGAAGCAATAACTCGGAGAGGTTCACAGTACAGACTTCAGAAGTGTTATCATCACTTTTTCATGTGTTTCTGGCGAGGTGGGCCTGGAACTTGTCCTAAATATAAATAAAACAAATGAATATTAGAAAGCTGTTTGTGTTATGAAGCAACCGGGTGCAGTTAGCGGCACATCATTTCGTCAATGGGCTTCATACGAGCTACGCTGAAGCAATTACCATTTTCATAAAGCACCCAGGAACAATGCAAAACAAGATTTGAAAGCTCACACCTCTGCCAAAGTGAACACTCACCATTAAGACCAGTGCTCAATCGCAGGCCGCCTTCACACATGGCCATGCAGCTGCTCACGTCAACCCCACCACCCTCATAATGACTCAATACCCATCCTGTTGCTGGACAACATCTTGTCACTCAGTAGGTGTTTTAATGTTCATTAGAAACTGGGAAACCATTTTGCTTACACCACTGTTCTAAAGGGTGCAACATCATTCTGTAATTCCCAACATCATCATTCTGGGAACATGAAAATTACAAGACCAGTACGCACTTTCCACAAAAATTGCTATTAATGGTGTCCCAGCTGTAGAATACTTAGCATAAAGCAAACCACCTTATTTCTAAGAAATGCTGTCAGGTTTCAATTCTAAAATTTGTTTCCTCTCTCTGCATCTGCCATAAACAACTGCAGGATTTGGAAAAAAAACCCACAAAGTCACTGTATTAAGGTTTCTAGGTAAAATCCTGCTGAGAACAGTATCACAGTTCCCACGTGGAACTGTCACTGCAGCTGTTGAATTTAGTGATACTAGCAAGACTGGGATTTGTAAGCAAAGTTAGCCTTTTTTGTTTGATTGGGTTTTAAACTTTTTTTTTTTTTTTAATTAGATCAACTCAGAGCAGCAGAAAACAGGCAGTGTTTTAGACTTTCCCCAGAGCTGCTGCCCAGCTATACCAAAGCTCCTGTGAATGTTGACAAAGACAAGATTCCTCTCTTCCTAGAGAAACACATAATTTTAAAGCTTAATTTTTCAAAGTTAACAGTAAATACATGTTAGGAATGCAACGTCATCATAAAAAAATTGCCTCAGAAATTAACTTAAGTCATTATTTTTCCAAAAGCAGGAAAGTCAGTAAGTCACACTTCATAATGCCTTTTACAGATTGTGGAGAACCAAGTGCAAACAATACAGCACCTCTACCAAAGAGATGAAATGTTCAGATCTGGTACTGCTGAGGAGCCAGCGCAGAAGCTACTTAAATGAGCATCTGCAGTGACTGCAGGGCCAAGACTCACAATTTAATACTGTGATCAGGGATTTAATCTCCACCTCTTCTCCCATAAAAACCACCACAGAAATGATCTGCTGACCAGCACTAAGAGTACTGGTGACTGGAAGAGATTTTCCAGGTATGGTCAAATATTTTTCTCATCTTGGCACAATCATTATAAAGCGACACTTCTTCAGGCAAAAGCAGAAGACAATTACGGGAGGCAAGTCTGCCTGGGAAACATGACAATGTTATGCTTCGGTGAAAGAAATCTAAGATGTGCATGTGCAATGTGTGAAGAGATCCCCGTGGCCCTCCCATAGCACCACAGCCAAGTATCTACCTTGGAATCTTTTCAGCTTTTGGCTGAAATCATGGGAACTCAAGAGTCGTGGCTGGTGGAAAAAAGTAATCAGTGCTTGCCTAGAGATCAAGGACCTGACCCAAAGGTAGCATGATGAAGTAAATTGATTGTGTGGATGAGCAGCCAGAAGGAACACGGGAAAGGAAGCAGCAATAGCAGATGAAAAGGATAAAGGCTGGATGAAAACACCAATGGCATTATCTCACCTGGTGGTCCACACTAGCTCAGACCAACACAACCCTGGATGGGTGAAGCAAGCTTTGGGGAAGATGCTCCAAAGACCTCCACACAGGAGGCAGCGCTGGAGCTTTGTGCTTCTCCCTTGGCCTAGACGAAGCTATCTATGTGTGATACAGATGTGGACCACGGTCACCACCATCCCATCCCTATCAGTGATTTGAGCTCCCGTGGGTGCCCTCCCCCAGGAGCACGGCTTTCCCTGGCACAGCTGCGGCGTGGGCCGAGCGCACCGGCTCTGTGTGCACCCGAGTATAGATATTGTGTTGCTGTTTGATGTACGTTGCTGCCCTGTGGTGGGAAGAGAGACAGCAGGAGTCTGCCCCTGCCACAGAATGGTCACACCTATAAACAGGAAACAAGTCATCTGCAGATTTGGTCTGGCAGAAATGACACAGCAGCCGCAAGTCCAGCTCTGTTTTCATAATCCAGAGATACTAATACACTGGAGAAGGCTTAGACAGGAGTCTCAAGAATAGCAAAACATTAGAAAACACATCTAATTATATCTTGATAGGAGATGATTTGAGGATGACATGATGACAGTTTATAAGTTCTTCCTTGGCACATGGAATTTCCATGATTTAACTAAGACATAACAAGAGTGAGTAACTAGAGTATTAGTTGAAGTAAACACAGTCTAAAAATTAGTTGGCATTGTTTATGATAACAAAGATAAGTGCCACCACAAACCTTTGTATGCTCTTCAATCAATCTTAGAACTAGACGGCTGTTTTTACCAGCCTCCAATTTATTATGTTTTTTTAAAATCTGCTATGGAATATAAGGAAGCAGTAAATGAGGGAAGTTTTATAGTTTGTGCTGCAGAGAAAGTCCTGCTCAGCTATTACAATGGTTCTCTTTGACTTTAAAGCAAATTAACTCTATACACAACTTCATTTAAACTGCAACATTTGCTTATTTAGACTTGGTAACAGGAGGGGTTGGAAATCATATGAAATTATTCAGCCTTATCGCTGAAGAATTTCACTAAGAACTTCTTCTGAGAAATGCTTTACCTTGATTAGTTTTAGATATGATTCATAAAAAGGTTTCATTTCAGAGACTTGCTTAATTTTTTCTCCTCTTCCCCCTCCCCAAATAATTAAAATTGTTCATTAAAATGATGCTCTTTACACAGTGTAAGTGTTATAAGCAGTATGTTGGAAGAACCTTGCAAAAAGCAGCCCAGGCTGCTGGCAGCTGTGAGGGGTGACAAGGTGGTTGTTACCTGGCTGCGCGCCCCCCAGTCTCTGCTGGATGACCTCCAGGCGGTGGATGTACTCCGTTAGCGACCGTTCAGGGTCCTGAGCAGGCACAAGTGACTTTTCTGAAGCTGGACTTGGGGATGGATGCAATCTTAAAAGGAAAACAAATTATTTTCTTCTTCTCATGCTATACTTTTAGATAGATATAACTAGGTTACATTCATACAGACAGTAATTCAGTGCAAAGCAAACTAAAACAACAGTAAAAACAACCACCACCAAAAAGTTACGTATAAAACAACACAGACCAGGGATCTGTGTATACAGGGGAGTTAGAAGAAGGGATGTTTTGATATAAGCTGGAGTATCTATGAATCTCTGTCTATTGATATGCACCACAAAGTCCCACAGGTAAGCAAGCTGCAGCCAGCGGCAAGTCCAAATGACAAGTGAGAAAAGACCCATTTCTGGAGAGAAGAACTAGAAAGCACCGTGCCACAGCCAGGCATGTCCTCTGCTGTTCTGCAGGTAAAATGCTATTGTGAAGGACAAGGTTGAAAAGTGAGACCATTTAGATGGTACACTGTTGCCTTTTGGGACATTAACAACAAGTTTCAAATATCAGCAGAAATATACATTGAAGGGACACTGCAAAACACACTCCTATGTGGATTTAGGATTTATACCTTTCCTTGCACTTTTTAATTAGCAGAAGGTAGTTCCTATCCATCCCTTCTCTCTGCATAGGTTACGTGATGCCTGTTGCTGCTTTTGTTTCCTAGTGAAGCTCTCTCAGGTTCACATTAGACTTCAGCTACCACTAACCCAGTCACACAGAGTAATCTGTCAGGGCCTACCCTTGTTCCAGATGTCTTTTTTTTGATAGGTAAGCTGCCAGCTACTGCTTCTGGCTGTCAAATGCAGATATGTGCTGTGACAGAGGAACAGGGTGGGGAAGAAATAAGTCTTATGGGAAATGCTTGCAGGTCACAGAATCCCAGAATGCCATGGGGTTGGAAGGGACCTCTGGAGATCATCCAGTCCAACCCCCTGCCAGAGCAGGGCCACCCAGAGCAGGTCCCACAGGAACGTGTCCAGGCAGGTTTTGAATGTCTCCAGAGAAGGAGACTCCACCACCAGTTCCTCCTCATGTTTAGATAGAGCTTCTTCTATTCAAGTTTGTGCCCATTTCCTCTTGTCCTGTCCCTGGGCACCACTGAAAAAAGACCAGCCCCATCCTCCTGACACCCACCCTTTAAGTATTTATAAGCATTGATCAGATCCCCCCCTCAGCCTTCTCTTCTCCAGACCAAAAAGACCCAAGTCCCTCAGCCTCTCCTCATAAGAGAAATGTTCTAGACTCCTAATCATCTTTGTAGCCTCTGCTGGACCCTCTCCAGCAGTTCCCTGTCCTTCTGGAACTGGGGAGCCCAGAACTGGTCCCAGTGCTCCAGATGGGGCCTCCCCAGGGCAGAGCAGAGGGGCAGGATGACCAGGATGACCTCCCTCCACCTGCTGCTCACACTCTTCCCGATGCTCCCCAGGATGCCATTGGCCTTCTTGGCCACAAGGGCCCATTGCTGGCTCCTGGGCATCCTGTTGTCCACCAGGACTCTTGGGTCTTTTTCCTCAGAGCTGCTCTCCAGCAGGTCACCCCCAGCCTGTACTGATCTCTAACTCTCCAAAATGTTTTGCTGAATTCCATCAAAACAGAACACTACATGTCCTTCTTGACAATCACTGTCCTGTCCTCTAAATTAGTCAGCACTTTTAAAAGCCGTAAAATAATTTGGAGCATGTGCTGTCTTTGCATACCCCTAGATCACCACAGCTACTCCCTCACTAGTTTGGGTTTTTTTAATGAAGAAAATTCTTGCCTGCTGGTTAAAGTTTCTAATTTTGCAAGGAGGTTAATAAACAAAGAAGGCATCCCAAGCTGATGGGACTGAGAACAGCTACTTTCAACTCCTAAAAATCCTTACTTTAAGGAGGAAGCCACATAAAAGGAGTGACTTGGGAAAAGAGATGCTACACACAGTAATAGACTATAAAATACCTGAAGTTATTCTGGGTCCCTGGGAGTGGGGAGGTCAGTAAAGACTGAAGGCCACCTTCCTCCAACTTATGCACAGAGATGCAGCTCAGGCATTGTCTTAGCAGCACTGTGCAGAACATCACCCGTGACATTCAACCCAGCAACAAGTCTCTGAGGTTGTATTTCAGTGCAGAACTGGACATAATTAATGAAAAACTGCAACAGCACACACCCCACAAGTTCTCCACCTCCCATTCTGTGTGCAGAGAGTCTAAAGGTGGCCAACACTAATGCAATATTGTAGGGGAGCTGCTTCCACAGGATGCTTAGAAATTAATCTCCAACTTGGATGGCAAAAGCAACACATAGCCATTAAAAATTCTGTAGCCTGTCCAAATTAAATTTGGGAACACAACTAGGAATGCTCTTAGTCCAAGAATGTCAGACATGCTTAAAACAAATGAGAAGTTTTCTTCTCTTGTAGCATTCCAAAAGAAATAAAGCATTTACCAGATCCAAGAAAACAAATTCCTCTTCTTGTTCAAGGACCTCTTCCAATAAGAGGTTACATTTTTATGATAGACTGTCCGTCAGGGGGGCTGACACGGGCAGCGACGGCAGACTGACCTGTGGTGTGAGCTGTAGGAGGCTCTGGGGAAATGGCTCACAAATCTTGCAGAGCTGGTTCTGTGGCAGAGCCCCGTGTCCCTGGTCGGGGGAGACCCCAGCTGAACAGCTTGGGGCTGCTGCTCTTTCAGAATTTCTGTTCTGGCACCGGACGCTGTGTTAAATATGAAACAGTTAAAAAACTACACACTGGAACCATTCAAAACAGGCTATCATACAAAACAGGCATACATACAGGCTATATATACACAGCAGAATACAATTGTTTTAAATGCAGCTAAAATACACTTCCTATAGCTGACTGCTTTATTGCTTTGGTTTTTTGTTTGTTTGAAACAGATTTAACAGAATAGAAATTTTCATGTCAAACAACTCCTTCCTACAAATGGAAAACGTGCATTATTTTATTTCTCCGGACTTGTTTTTTTCAGTAGCCATTGCTATATCCACACAGGGGATGTTCCAATATACACAAAGTATTTTTTCAAGAAATTTTAATACTTGTTGCTTGCTCAAACTAGATGCTACTTACAGTCTGCAACTTTAGAGACAGCAGAGAAAGGAAGAGATTTTTTTGTTTGGTTTGTGGAGGTAGAGTGTTTTGTTTTCACTAAAAAAGAAAATTGCCTTTCGATAAGTCCCTCAAATCACAAAAAAAAAAAAAAAATAGTTGACTTACAGTCTGCAACTTTAGAGACAGCAGAGAAAGGAAGAGATTTTTTTGTTTGGTTTGTGGAGGTAGAGTGTTTTGTTTTCACTAAAAAAGAAAATTGCCTTTCGATAAGTCCCTCAAATCACAAAAAAAAAAAAAAAAATTAACGAGGCTTACAGGATGCTATTATGTAGTGGGGTAGAAAGTTCAAGATGTATCTCAGGATTCAAGTTCAAGAATAACACCACAGTGGTTTTATGTAGGAAGTTGGGTTTTTTTAAAATAAGTATTTCCAGCAATTTAGAACAGTGAAAATTATGTAGTACTAGGTAACAAAAAATACACTATTTAATCTGAATTTTTGTTTAGTGTTAAAAAGCTACAAGTAGTGGAATATTACCTAAAAGGGGTGCATTCAGATGTTTGTTTGAATTCTTGCAAACACATCCGTAAGTAACTCAAAGGAACACAGTCCTTACTGAATGCATCAGACCACCTACCCATCCACTCCACTGTCACTTCGATAGCACTTAATAAACTCCAGAGAAAATAGTTAGGGTATATCTGCCATCGGATTAAGTCTCTTCTGAACCTCTGGAACCACTTAGAAGGCCTTTTCACCTCTGGTAACACTAGTGAGTACACCACTTTAAGACTTATTTTGATACCACATGTATCCGTCTTAATACTATTCCAGTGGTATTTGTCCTTGACTTATTAATAACTCAAGGCATTAATTTCCATTACAGGTAGCTTCAAACTGTACCAAACTTAATTCTCTGATGAGTTTTATGAACACAGGACTCCGTTTCGCAGCTTCAGCAGTTGCAGTAAAGGGAGAAGAGAAGGAACCATTGTTGCAAATTATAAGTTCTGAAAGTTTTCAATTGTAATTTTTTTACAATATCCTTGTAAATTCTTAATCACTGTGTTCAGGAAATGGATAAAAACATTTGTGTGAACAGATAAACAGATTTTGCCACTTCTTCGGGTATTTTTTTATTTTTGTTTTTAAATGAAGCACAGCACTAAAGAGAAATTACGATTAAAACCAAAGAACTTGCCGAAAATGCTTACCTGTACTACCTCCTATACTGCGAGAAACGGTTTCACCCTGTGCACTCTTCCTGCTAACTTTATTCCACTTTTTCACCAAAAACTTTAACCTTAGTAACAAAATAAATTTGTACTATCATTAAAAATAAGCAAAAATACACCAAATGCAGTATCATTAAAAATAAGCAAAAACACACCAAATTTTAATATTAAACTCTTTGTTGGCATGAAACGTATTAAGCAACATAAGTAACAATCCTTGCAGGAATGGAGGAAGAATTCTTTAACTTCAGTCTTTAGAATAAAGGCTTATTCCATTTTATTCTACAGCAATCCTCTAACTGTTGGAAAGGCTTGCTTGTTTTGGCACAGCTCCTCCACTCAGTCCCGAATCTCTAGAGAGTTCTGTGGCAGCTCTTCCTGCCTCAGAGGAGTAGTTTGGAGGTCACTGTTCCTACATCCTTTGGAATTGCTATCATAGCACCCATGTCAAAGACAACAGCCTAAAGATATTCTGTGCCATCTCCTGAAAGTCTTAAATTTTTACTAGACAAGGGAATTGCTCAGAAGTAACCACTATTTTTTTTTTATTAAGTGGGCTCAAAAGCTATTATGAGATGGCCTATTGTCCCAAGTACAGCTAACAAAATCAATTTGAAAGAAATTGCCAGAGTATGATAGAATCACACCCAATGAAACACAGGCTACTGGATTAAAGAAACCCATGGCTGATGAGATGACCACATTCTGATACAAGACAGACTATCCAGTGAGTCCAAACAGACGAAAGGGTCAGACCTAAAAGGGCATCACTTTGTAAGGGTTGTGCACTGGTTCTCAAACGTGTTGCAGCTGGGTATCTCTCAAGACAAAAGCAGCTTTAGTTTAGTACTCACACAACTTAGCACTGACACCACGTATGAGACAGGGAGTGTTTTGGCTTTACCTTGACACTGCAACGATGGCCCTGACTGTGCATCTGAACCTGGTGAAAGGACGGGAACGTGATGCAGAATGCTGCAGGTCTGCAGGCGAGGGGTAAATCCCCATACGCGCGATCAGAGAGAGGGTTGCTTGCTCACAGTCCTGAAATCCACCAAGCAGCAGCAAGAGGTATTTCTTCTGATAAACTAGAGCCTTTCTAAAACTCTCTGCTCTAAGGTACTTCCTATATAATCTCTGCAACTGGAAAAAGAAAAAAAAAAGGAAAAAAGAAATACAATCCGTTACAACTTAGCTATGGAAAGCTCAAAAATGTTAGTTGCTTTTTCCAGCAGTATCTCCCACAACTTTGTTGTGCATAGGCACCTAAAACCTATTCTTTGCTTCACAAAATTGTAGAAAGCTATTTAATAAAGTATGGAAGCAGTGTACACTTATCCCTAAAATTAAATTTTGTGCAAGTATTTGTATAACACAGTCTGTGACTTGGCCAGTTTTGGTGCAAAGTCGTGGTATTACACTGGCAGTTTGGACATCATACGTGGAGATTTCTACCAAGTTTACCAAATTTCTGTAAGTTTATGAAGTCTTGGCTAGCCTAGAAAATTTTGGCACAGTTAGTGGTTGATGTGTAGAAACCCAACCACAAACACACTGTCTTCACATCAAGTATCTATACTGCAAACACAAGGGCAGCTGGAACAATTCTGTAGATAGCTAAAAACCAGAGCTTGAATTGTCAGACTGCCTTCAATCTCCCCAATGCTTCAAAGCAAAATTGTCATACTCAAAACAGTATTATTCTTTAACAAAGAAAATAACATCTGCTTTCAATAAACATTAACCAATAAGTATGTTGGGATAAGTGCCCATCTGACTTGATTACAAATAAATGAGTCAGAGGAATAAAAACTATTTAAGATTGGGGGAAAAAATAAAGATAATAGATGTTTGATATTTTCATGCTTAGACAAGAAATCTGAATTTCCCTCTCATTTAAGAGCAGAGATTCCAAAGAGCGAGGCTACGTTTTGTGCAAGTTCCTGTCTGACATTAAGAAAGTTAAAAAGGGACTTTTCTGATGTGGCACACATGGGGAGAGTGTTGCTAATTTAATATGCAGTTTATAAAACTGTTCATCTATAAAATCACTTTTTAAAACAGCAACTGAAAAAGACCACAGCAATAAGTGAAAGTTAAAGGCCATAATCTGACAGGTACTTCTATCCACAGAACTCTGAGCTGTACACGTCCGGGCTCTTCAGCAACAGCAAGCTTTATCATATTTATAAAAAAAAAAATAAAATAGAATTGCTGAGTTACCCGTTCTACATATGACATTAATCCCTTAGGCAATGCCCAAGAAAAATTACTAATAAGGACTGAAGTCCCCAGAGGTTTTTATGATCTTGAGTTGGTAACAGTTTTCACACAGCAAATCTGTTCAACAGGCAAGAGAGTGAAAGCAAACGAGTGCCAAAGGTTTAAATGACGTGCTAATGGCTACAAAGCTCCAGATAGCCCATGTGCAGGCCATCCTGATCATTTTACCTTAGGGCTGGAAGATTCTACCACTGGTTTGTTTTCAGTTTCAAGGGTTGCTTTAGCCTGTTCAGACTCAGCCTGTTTCAGTGCATTCTGCAAAATGTTTCTCTCTCGCTGCCAAGCATCTCTTCCCAGTTCTTGAACAAAGTCAGCATCATCCACGGATCTGATCTATAAAATAAACCCAAAGGAAGTGAGGTGTGATGGTTTTTGCACGTTACTTCCACAGCCAAACATCTCAAACCAAATAATATCCTAACTTTATGGAGGAAGTAAAGCATAAAAATAATGAGCCTGAAAACGAGCAGTGGCATTCAGGTGTTAAAAAGTAGGATGGGCAACTGAAACACAGGTGCAGCCCTTCTGAAAATGTATCAAATTAATTGTTAATCAAACCACCCCACCACCCCTTCTCTACAGATCTGTCTGATCACTTAATAAGAATCCCTTTAACCCTTTAATACCAGAAGCCTCTCAAACATTTTGAAATGGAAAAAAAAAAATAATCTGGCTTTCTTCAACATCCACACAGAGCACAGAAACTGGGAAGAAAGGTGTCTGTGTATATGGACACACAAAAGCATGTTATGTAGCACCTGCAGAAGTAAATTCTGAAAAGTCACATTCAATTCTAAGAAATTCAGTTTTGTGGTAAGTCATCTCTTGTAGGAATGAGACCCACAACTCCATGTCCCATTTTTTGTGGAAGTTCTGCCTTCATAACCTTCTTCATATTGACTATCAATGAAATGGTCAGCAGTTATATCAGTGCGTGATGCGGCAAATCACAACAGAGAGAAAAGATATTTTTTTGAAACAGTTAATGTTTTATCCCTTGAAATAAAATCTATATATATTAGAGGAGCCAGTGCACACAACCGACCCAAATTTCTCCTAGCAACTTTTTTTAGTACAACCTTATTAGGAGTTTGAACTTTGTCATAAGCAATGCAATATATACAATAACAAATGGGGATTCCAATGCTATCCGTACCTTCATGGCAGATAATCCACCTCTCTCTCTTTTGATGTTGCAGCTTTAAAACATCAGAAAGCAAACACTCTACACTTCTAATGTATTTAAAACTAGTTTAAAAATGCTTCACGAATCTAACGCCACCTTCAGTACTGTTTTGAAATTAGCTATTTATTTCTGTCCAAGTTAAAATCCTTGTCCTGTACTTACCAGCTACTTCACAGATGTTCTATACAATTTCAAGTTTTTACACTGAAGTTAGATAAACTAACATGCAGTTTTCACTGGTATGGCAGTTGTGCCATATTATACACAGAGATGGGTCAGAAGAGCATTTTGAGATCAAGGGCAGGGAGGAAAGGACTTCAGATACAAAACACATTTCAGGTAAGTATTACTAAAAATATTTCAAACATGGGGAAGAAAACCCATCTGTATCACTCTGAAGTGGAGGGAAGCTGCTTTATTTTGGCTTCCTCAGCAGCCATCCCAGCAAGGACTATGGTCCCACCATCCTACGCATTGTACAGACCTATAAAAGCTCAATCTGGAGGCAGCAACCGAAACAGCTAGTATCTGAAGGAGTTCTACATGATTCATCTACATGTTTGATTTCTACTGCACCAGTTGGCATTCGATTGACCAGTTTACTCCATAGTCATTTTGGCACAAATTTGTCATTATTTTGGCACTTTGCCACTTTCCTTGTCTAATAGCCTCCAATTTACTGCAACGTGAGGTAACAGCAGTAAATTCCTCTGGTCTCCAGAGCATGTGGCTCACTACCTTAAAGGAAGGAGAAATTCAGGGAGGAAACTGAAAGAAAAGGTGATTCTGGAAAAAATTAAAGCCTGAAAAGAGGGCAAAGAGGAGGGCCTTTGGTGCCCACAGGGGAAAGGATATTAAGCTAGGGTTTCTGCTCTGTAGTCTATAGAAAGGCATGTGTCTTAAGAGTGCTCCACTACACTCAACTTAAATCCCTTTACTTTATCTTGGTCACAGTCCCTGGACGAGGCAAAGTCTAGCCCAACAAGAGAAAGGACTGCTATTCTGTGTGGTATTTACTGGCTTCATGTTAAGAGGCCTGCTAATTGATGGTGATGAGAGGCTGGAAAACGTCTCCACAAAAAAGTTGTGAAAAGCATTTGCAACAGATTTTCTAATGCAGAAGACTTAATGGCATCAGAGGAAAACCAAACAACCCAAACTATTTCTTCTTCTCCAGTATAGTAATAACGTGGAGGGAGCCGAGCCAGAAAACCAGATTAACTCTGGAGGGAGTTCTGCTAAGTCAGATTTAAATAGGTTGTCTGGTTCTCCTCACAGGGTCTCTAAGCATTTTGTCCATAGCAGAGGTGTCTAAAGCTTTGCAAGAGGAAGGCTTAACCTAAACAACTCCATGAACACCTACTTGGGAAAAGGTTACATCCCCCTCCTGAAGGCTGAAGATGATCCAACTGGCAGCCACCTAAGTGGTTGCACAGGCAACAGCGGGAAACTATTTATTTTATTTTGTAAGCAGTTAGGTACAGGGAGAGCTTGCACGATGTCAGGCCAGCTTGTCATGCCTCAGACTTTTACAGAGCACAGGAGAACAACAGAAGTTCCAAAAAGCCTCTTCGTGTATCAGACAAGGTATGTTTTCTGGTGACGTGCCACCAAGCAGGTGAGGGAATAGAGAGAAGCTGAATCAAACAAGAGCCAAGACTGTTAGTTAGCCCTAAATCCCCAAATTTTTGCTGAAGTGTGGTTGAAGCTGTCTTTATTATGAAAAAAAGACATAAATGACAGTACAAAGTTATCTGGTGAATAAGATGGTATCCAAAAGCTACGTTTTTATGATGTATTTTGTATCAATAGACCTGAGGGAGGTCAGTCTTTATTAATCCCTAGGCTTGTACAAAATATTTGCAATGCTGCAACCATCAGCCAAAACACCCCTACTGATACGACAAACTACTATTGAGCTTTTTGAAAAGTATTTGACAATTTTTTGAAAAATCACTGCATACAGAAGCAGCAGCAACATCCCATTGCTTGATAACCTTGGACTTATTACATACCTAGGAAAAAATGCCATCAGAAGCAGACTCTGTGATACAACAAAAAAAGCAAGAGTCTGATAGTAAAATATGTTAATGTAATGACAGTGTGAGTACAAGAATACATCTCTTTTTTTCATCCCCAAGGCAAATCACAATTTTCTTCAGAATTTTTACCAAAAAAGAAAGGAGGGAGACCAAGGGGGATCAAATCAATCAATCAACTTACATGTGTATTGCAATCCAAAGAAAACAGAACAACTTACTCATAATCAACAAATATATGCTGTTTTCCTTACCTGAGATGCAGGAGGAGACAATAAACCTGACTTCAGTTCCTTTAATGTCTGCAGTAAAGAGGATACAGCTTCATCATTTGATGCAGACCAATCATTAACTGTTCTGTTAAACAGAAATAATTTTTCAGTATCAGATTGATTTGTGGCAACGTTAACATATATTTGATTCTTTCTCCCCACTGAATAACCTTTCAGTTTTAAAGCTGTACTTATGCAACTATTCATCACATAAAATACTATGAAGACACACAGAAATTATTAAGTTTTATTAATTCTTAAGAGTAAAACTTCTCAATAGGGCTGCATAGGATTTATTCAGGAGTCTGTATTTTATACCAGTCTGAAATTCTATCATGCAAATTCAGGCTGCAGCAATACATCACTAGTATTTTACTCTGCTGCTAAAGAAGCAAGAAATTACTGCTACTTGGTCACTCATTCCTGACCCCTAGCTTTTCCCTGCCGTGATCAATGGCATTTCTTGTTCTAAACATGCATACCTATACGCATGTTTATGGCTGGACTAGATGACCTTGAAGGTCCCTTCCAACCTAGATGATTCTATTATTCTATCTGTTGATAGATTCTATCTGATGATTCTATCATCAGAATGTTGATAGAATAGACCTGTTGATTCTATCTGATTTTTTGATTGCTCTCTAGCCTTACTGCTGCAGTTGCCAAATTACTAAAAGACTCTTTTCAGTAGGGCTTTTTTTGAGTTGTTCTTTTTAAGCAGGGTCACTTCACAGATCTAGTTCAAATGCAGGCACACAAGCTTCTAATGGGAATGGCTGCAGTGGGATGACAACAGCCAGAGTCTGCTGCCACCACAAAACCATGTCTTCAGACGTGGTTGAGTCTTGTAAGCAGATTCAGTCCCTTCAGCACAGGGCTGTCAGCCATGACCCACACAATTTCAGGAGTAGGATGGAAAGAAAACTACTATATTTATGAAGAACTACTCACTTATCTACGATTTTATATATGAACTCGTTCAGCTGCACAGCTACTAAAAGCAACTGCTGTCTTATCTTTTCAAGGTGCCATTGCTGCTGTTGCAAATGTGATTTTTCAGTTTCTTTTGTTGTGGTCTGCTTGGCATTTTGATCTTTGTTTAAGGTACACAATAGTTCTTGCTGACAGTTTGGAGATGGGAGATTTCTTTCTCTTTCTTCCAATACGTCCGGTATTTCTTGCAGCTCTTTAATTCTTTGTTCATCTCTCTGGTGTTGCTGTTCCAAGTTTTGCTATTTGAACAGAGTAAGTAGCAGTTAATTGCATCTTATATATACACACACACATATGTACATACACACATGTAAGTTTTGTTTTGTTTTTTTATACACACACAGGCTGCAAATAAAAGCATCACACCTAACTAGGATATATCTATTTCAGTGTTGCTTAAATAACAGACCACTTACAGGGAAAGGTTTACAGTACTGCCTTACAGAGCCACCAGGAAGCCATTTAATGACTCTGGAGTGGGCATTTTCTCCATCTATTTCCAGACATGGTGACTGACAAGTCTCAAGAGAGCCTGCAAAGCCTCCCTCCTCCTCTAAGGAAAGTGAAGGAGCTGAGAAACAAGGAGGGTACTGTTGCAAACCATAATTAGGGGTCTAGGTCAAAATAAGGGCAATGATATGAAACCTAGTTCGTGTTCAGTGTTTAATCCATATTATTCTCCATCTGTTAACAAAGGGCAATTTCCAGCATAGGCAAAGATCAACTATCAACAATAAACCCAGACCTAGAACCCTGAGAACAGCTGCATTTAAGAAATGCAGGAAAAGAGCTCATCTAATGCATTTTTCAGGATGCTTTGTTTAAGAGAAGGAAGCATTTCAATTAAAACCCACAATGGACAGGTTTAAATGCCAGTTTCTGGCCATTCCAATGTAAGGCAAGGCTTGCAGAGGCATTCTCACCAGTCTCTCTTGATCTCTCTGCCAGTCCCTCTGTTTCTCTAGCTCTGTTTGTTGCTGCTGCCTTTGCTCTGTCTCTCTCTCCTCTTTCTTGTTTTTATTGTGCTCTTTCATTGGCTCGAAGAGTGACTGCAGTTGTCCCCAGTCACTTTTCAGCTTTGCCTCTCTTTCCCTCTGGGTCTCTAAGGAACAGATTACCTCTCGCTTTTGACCCTGAAGAGATTCCAGTGTAGCTTGTAATTTGTCACTGGCCTCTCTCTCCTTCTGGGTTTCTTCGCAGCAGGTCTGTACTTCAGCCCCTGGCTTCCTTTTGAAACAAATGGCCTTCTGGTGCATTTTCTCAATAATAGCAGCTAGTTCCCTCGTTCGCAACCTCTCTTCTTCCAGCTGGGCTTGTAGCTCTCGAACAACGGCTTGTTCCAGTAGCAACTCCCTGTGCTGACAAGAAGCACTTTCTTTCACTCTCATGCTCAACTGTTCTGTCAAAACACGCTCATGATTCAAAGAATTCAGGAGCTCCAATGAACGATTTTTCTCAGCATCCAAAGTTCTCTGCAGCTCCAACAGTTTGGTCTGTTCCTGGGACAGCAATGCTTCACAGCGCGAGTGCTCGATCTGAAGTTCCTTGTGGAGATTATCATTAACTGCTTGCTCGTGCTCCAAGGATACAGCCAGTTGGCTGTTCTGCACCAACTGCAAGTCCAAGGCAGCCTGCAGCTCCTGTTCATAAGGGGAAGCACATATTACACATAATACTCCAGCACAAACACTCATTCACGGGGCAGGCAGGGATTTGGCCATTTTCAACTTCCTGTTTTATCCCAGAAGAAATTCAACATTGAACTAGAGTAGTTCAGGTATTAAAAAGTTTAATTTAAAATGACAATGTTAATTTTCTAATTACAAGTGCCAGAAGCATGCTTGTTAGCAACTTGACATCAGATAACAAAACCAAAGATTGTAATGTTAAAATATCTTCCAGTACACTATTTTCCTTCAATTAGCAAGACGCTCATTAGAAAATCACTATTCTTTACATCACTCAATCACCTTAAGTGACACCTGAAGCAGAAATAAGCCATGTCAATTTAAGAAGAACCAAAAATCTAATCAGTAAGAGTAGATGTAAAACCTCTGGATTTTAGAGCCCATATGTTTAAAGCACACAGCACAGGCTAATAAAAATAATCCATTCCTAGGTCCATTTTGGGAGCCAGCCTTTCTTCAGAAGGAAAGGAAGCAACTAAAGGGGTAGTCCTAGGCACTTGCTGTAAGAGCTGGCATTGCTGTCCTCCTCACAGGGGGTCTGCCCTACCCCTCCAGCCAGCACCACTTCTCCTCTGATCTTATAGAAAGTCAGGTCAGATGCTAAGTGGCATCAGCTTTCCATAGCAGGGCTTCAAGGGACAATTTGGAACGGACGACTGCAGCAGTGTGAACTGTTAATGTCTTAATCTGTTGTACAACTACAGCTGGAGCAATGCACTTTTCTCTTTGCCTTGGCTAAGACGGGCCCTGCCCTCCCTACATAAGCAGTCTTTTTACAAGATGGAGGACGTTAGCAACATGTACTGCCATGCAAGTAGTAACAAAAATCCCAACTAAGAAAAATCACCCACAAACCTAAACATCTACCAGAAAGATGATGTAAGAGGCCAAACTACAAGAAAATGAGCCAGAGTTATGTTTTCTCACATAGGGCACTTCACTAGGATTATTTTGGAGTTATCTGATAGAGTTTGGGTTTTGGTTTTTATTTTGAAAAAAAGTTTATGTTAAATCTTCTTCCTTTTAGAGTCATTGTAGGCCTTTTACAAGAACTGAGTCATTGCTATCACAGTATCAGAGAGAAAGCTGTTCGTTTGTTTTCTGTTCAATTTAGAAGAAAGTGAACAAAACCATACTTTGGTTAACCTCAAGAAACACACGTTACATTGCAAAGGCTCCAGTTATTCTCTGCCAAGCGTATGTATCATTGGGTGCTTGTGCATAGTCTCAGTTGATCATACACATCACATCCTCATAGCACTTTTGCTCTGGAATAAAGGGTTCAGTTACACAATTGTAGAATCTGGCTCTCTACACAGCACAGGGCAGCATAAAACTGATGCCAAAACCTCCAAACCCACTCAGAAGTTATGGAAAAAAATAATCCAAACCAAAAAACTTTCGCTTATTTTACCACAAGGAGGGTAACTGAAAGCTTTAATTCTGTGGAAACAAAATAAATGCTATGCACATTCAGTAGGAGTTTGGCAGGGGGAGGAATTTAAACAGTTATAAAAAAAAAAACCCTGCAAAAATAACCTGTTAGTTCACCTTTCTTGGTGCATAACATTAAGTGAAGCATTGAGATGTAGGGCATTACCTCCAAGGCCTTTGTCTTTTCATCTTCTGCTTTCTTATGCTGAAGCTGTTGTTCCTCAAACAAACCTCGTAGCTCTGTTTCCTTCAGGTGCTCTGTCTGCAAGTCTTCAAGTGCAGCTGTCAAATCCTTTTGGTTTTTTTCCAATGAAAAACTGAAAAGTTAAAAACGACACTTGTATCTATGTTCAGAACAGAACGTCCTCACTAGCAATGCAAGCAGGACATTTTGGGCTACTTCTTGTGAGTTGGTCTGTTGACTTATTGCTGTTTCTAAAGAGGGTCAAGTTTTCAAGTCACAGGTACTTACCGTCGGAAAATATTTACTTCCCCTGCAAGGAAAGCTAGAATTGCTCTATTTAATGACAGTTAAAAGATGGGGAGAAGTTACCTATCCTGGCAGCGCAAAACTGTTGTCCTGTGAGAGGAAAGAAAAAACACTGGCATACACTAGGAAGAGGATGGGGGAGTAAGGAAGGGTGGTGCAGAAAAAAACCCATACACAAGATGACAGGCAAACAGAACAACCAGCAGACTAAGATAAAAGCTGCAGGAGTGCGGTGTATCAGGGGTATGGGGATTTAGTATACCAACACAACATGCACTTGTTTCCGCAATCTTCTTAGTCAAGGTTACAGAAAAGATAAATGTACAAATTTGAGTTGAAGAATATATAAATTTAAGCAGTTAGTAAGGAAAAATGAGCGTATCCATGACAACTGAGAGAGGTTAGTTTTCCTCCTCCTGTTCCCAAGTGCTAAGCCATTTGTGGATCCAATGAGCATAAAACTCTTTCAGACCTGTTGATAAATAAAATAAATTAATAAATCTACTTCTCACCGTAACTGGTTTATCTCCCTCTGAAGCTCTTCTAGGGTTTTCTGCAGTCTTTCATTCTCTTGCTTACTTTCATAAAGCTCTGATTTCAGGGCTGCTTTTTCTTGTTTCAAGAGATCACATGTTTCAGAGGCTCTTTTCTGCTCCTCAGACAGGGTGTTATGCAAGTCACTTACAACAGATTTTTCCTGCTGAAGCTTATATTGTAATAATTCAACTAGGATAAGAAAAAGTTAACAGTTAGTTGCATTTCAGAGAATTTAACAATATGTTAGCAGTTATACTGGTGCAAATTGGGCAAAACCCCCTCAGCTGTATTAAAGTGTTCTTATCTGGAGAAACCACTTATTTTCAAATATGACAGGAATCAGTAGAGAAATACACACACAGAGAGCTAGTGTATATAGAAATACACTACCTCTATTTCTTTATCTATACTTTTCTTAATCTATATCTTTGCTGGTGGACCAGGCAAGGTGAGAAGAATGTGAAAGCTGGGCGAGACAGAGTTACTGTAATGTACTGTTACTAATGGATTCTAAACCTCATTAAGCAAACCCATCCATTTACTAGCAAACACATACATGAAGAATTTCCTGAAAACTAACAACAATATTCTACTACCCTTGAGAAGTTGTCTACATATGTGTAGTATTTAATATAGTCACCCTTCAGTTCTATTTTAAAGCTTCTCTTTGCTTTTCACAGGTTTTTCTTAACTACTAATATTAGAAAGAAGAATAATTCCTACCTCTTCTAAAATTGTAGGAAACCTGAAGGTATTAGTAAAATTGAGGAACTGTACAGCAACTGCTTCTTTGTGAAACAATCTTTTTTTGCCTTTTATCTTCTAGGCAAAAAAAGAAAGAACTGACATAGAAGACCAGATAACAAGAATTTGGGATTATGACTGCTGTGGTTTTGGCTGGATTGGCCAATCAGAATGACAGATGGTCCCTCCCTCCCCCTCTTCAAAGAGAGAAGAGGAAGAGGTAAAGAGATTTACCAGTTTAGGAAAATAAACTAAGCTACTTTAATGAAAATATTGATAAATAATGAAATAATAAATAATCAGAAAAGTAATTTTTAAAAAAAGGGGAAAAAAGGGTACACAGTATATACAAAATGGTATCAAGCTCCCAGGATGATGATGATGTCACCAGCAGGCACAGGGAAAAGTCCCAGGCTGGACTCGGGGATGGACAGGAGCTGGATTCTGGAGCTGGAGTCAGGAACGCTCGGATCAGGATCAAAGGCAGACGAACAGACAGGGTCCTCCTCAGACGTCGGCCATTGAAGGAAGAGCTGACCCTTTGATCCCTCAGCTTTTATACTCAGCATGGTGTGGATGGGTCAGGTTTGGGTCACCTGTCCTGTCTGCTCCTCCCCACAGGTGGGACCCCTCTACGCTTTTCCGCTTCCCACCCTCCAACGGGGCAAATAACAAATTTACCTGACCTTGGTTGTTACAGGAATAACTATAAACGAGCCTCTCTGCACACCATTCCTTGGTATAATCGGGTCTTACCACTGCAAGAGTGAACAGTTTCTGAACAAAATGCTGTTCACTTCAGAGTTTAGTTAGTTAGAAGAGGCCCAGCTAAAAAGTAAAATTACTGAGCAAAAAATTAGGTCTGTTTTACCCCAAACCAGGACAACTACCTTTCCTCCGAAGGTAGTGTTCTTGTTTGCTCCCGTGATCCTCCGCATTGGTGAGGGTTTCCTGTAACTGCTGCAGCTTCTCCTGGTTCTGAAGGTGTGTCATGCGCAGCTGAGCTCGCAGATCCTGTATTTCAGAGAGCAAGCTATTCCTGTCTGAGGACAAAAGCTGCTCAACAGCCATCTGACTCTGCTGCTCCTGAAAACGAAACAAGTCCTATTACATCTACATTCCCATATTTTCTACAAAAATAAACCCTAGAGAAACTTTTGTAATACAAGTACAGAGGCAACTTCAAATGACTAAGTTCATGCTTCATGTTAAGATTAAGTAAAACAGAAAAAAACCACTTCAATAGATTCCAAATAAAGTATAGTTATCAATAACAGTTCATACATCATTAAGACAAACCATCTCGTTTGAATCTAAAACCTAAATATTATCAGCAAAAAGATCCCAAAGAGATTCAGAGTTAGCTCAACATACACACTTTGCAAGAGAAGTCTGTGACACTCCTAGATGGAGTTCTTCCTCTCCTTCCCTTTTTATCAAATATTTTCTTTTTACTATCACAGTCTCCAGATCACTATATTTTCTGCATGCCAGCTAAAATAATCAATAGGCTTTGTAAGACAATATACAAAGTGTGAGAAAAATGGTACCAAAACATAGACTATAAAAGCCTACTGATCCCACACAATCTGATTAACGTACATAGTAAGATTTAATAACACAGGTAATAAAACTGTAAAAACCTCAAAAAAAAAAAAGGGGGGGGAACAGAAAAAGTGATTTATGAGCATAAGTTTTCTTACTTGTTGTTTCATGACATACTCCAGTTTTTCCACTAATGAACCTTCATCACCAGACTCAGGATTGGAGAAATGAGACGTCGAGTCAATTTGCAACACATTTCTCTCTTTCTCAAACACTCTCTGTACTGCTTGCAGAAGTTCTCCTCTCCAGTCAGCAGCAATACCTGAATGTTCCTGTTAAAAAAATAGTTTTTTTTAAACGGCATCTCTCTCAATCTGTTAATTTAAGCAGACCAAAGGTGTTCAGAAAGGAAAGAGTCCCTTGCTCCTTATATATATATATACACACATATATACACACACGAACACACATTTATATACATAACAATATACATTTCTATATATATATTAAAAAAAACCTGGCTACCTTGCTTTAAAGGATATTTTTATTGTCATACCTTGTCTCCTCTATCTGCCAGCTTGCTAAGGTAATCTTTCAGTGACTGTATAGCATCCAGCAAGGTTAAGCCCTCCTTCTGCCAACCCTCCATCACCGCTCTGGTCTCAGGAACATTTTGCAGCTCCCTAAAACCAAAGGGATGTTCTGACAAAGCCAGTATCTTGCGGCTCTCCTCATACACCATCTTCAGCACAGTCTGAAAAGGAAAAATGACCATAATGCATAATATTAGAAAACAGGCATCAGCACCCTGACAGCGTAAGAGCAGATAGTACCAGACAACAAATATTAAAAAGCTGTTGGAGGCTGTGATACAGATAAAGGCATGCAGGTCTGCCCTGCTACTTGGCATGTTTAATAAACTAAGAATACACATAGACACACACACATATATAGAATGAAACAACAGTTACCAGAGAATTTTTATCTCCGAACAACTGAGGTAAATATTTAAGAATACAGTGGCCACTGCATTCTTAAATACTGTATTCACAATATTAAAGTACAAATGGCAGCCTTGGCTAGTGCATCTTATTGCTGCGTACATAAACATGCTGATATGGAATTAAGCCAACGGATTGTACTTTATCTTGGTTGTTTCTGAACTATTTAGGTAACTCTTCTAGGAATAAATTAAATTCTAACAAGTCTGAAGCCATGTTACTAAACCCCAGTGAAGTCAGAAACTTGAATTATGTATTTAGACAACTTGTCTTAAGTTAGCAGATTATGCCCAAAGAACATCTCCCAAGATATTCAGTCTTAGTAACTTACAGAGTGGAAATGGGTTCCTCTGACATTATTAGCTAAAATAATCTCTTTTAAGTAAATTCCCCATTCACAAACTATTACATCATGCACAGATGTTTCCTGGTCTCTTTTCAAAAAAGGTCACTGGAGATTTAAGTCCATTTCTACATTTCTACCACCTCCTCCAAAAAAAAACCAAAAAACAAACCCAGCCTTGATGTGAAGCTGTTTCTCATTGCTACTCCCTTTAACAAAAATAATATGGAGTACTTTTCATTAAGTCTTGATAGTCTTTGCACTTTTTTTGAATGACTTAACTTTTGAAGCAACTTGAGTTATTTTTTGTCACTGGAATCAAAATAGTGATTACTTAAAGAACCAATGCTAATTGATGAAAACTTTGGTAAGCATTAACAACAGAAGCACAGTAAGTGCTCAAACTAAACACGCAGTACTGGAACGTGCAGTCAGACCTTACAGACAGTAAAATCTAGATCGTGGAAAGAAACTAAATAAAAAAAATTCTCTGTATCTTAAGGCAAAATAAAATTTACCTCTTCCATGAAGTCTATGAAACTACGCTCTATGAGAATTTTTTTTGATACAGAATCACAGAATGGTTTGGGTTGGAAGGGACCTTAAAGATCATCTAGTCCAACTCCCCTGCCACAGGAATGGGGACATCTTTCATTAGATCACGTAGCCCAAAGCCTTGTCCAACCTAACCTTGAATGTTTCCAGGGATGGAACATCCACAGCTTCCCTGGGCAACCTGTTCCAGTGTCTCACCACCCTCATCATAAAAAACCTCTTACTTATTTCCAATCTAAACCAACCCTCTTTCAGTTTAAAACTCTTGCCCTTCTCCTGTCACTACAAGCCCTGGTAAAAAGACCCCCTCCATCTTTCTCATAAGCCCCCTTTAAGTACTGAAAGGCTCCAATAAGGTCTCCGGAGAGCCTTCTGTTCTCCTGGCCGAACAACCCCAACTCTCTCAACCTCAAATCTCTCTCCTCATAGGAGAGGTGCTCCAGCCCTCTGATCATCTTTGTGGCCTTCCTCTGAACCTGCCTCAACAGGTCCATGTCTTTTCTGTGCTGAGGGCTCCAGAGCTGGATGTGGGGTCTCACCACAATGGGGGAGAGTCACCTCCCTTGACCTGCTGGCCATGCTTCTTTTGATGCAGCCCAGAATATGCTTGGCTTTCTGGGCTGCAAGCGAACAGTGCTGGCTCATGTCCATTCTTTCATCCAGCAGTCCTTCTCTGCACGGCTTCTCTCAATCCCTTCAGCTCTCAGCCAGTATTGATACCACTTGCTGCTCCTTGTCCATTGTAGAAAGCCACCAGATCAGTCAGGAACAATTTGCCTTTGGTGAAGCAATGTTGGCTGTATCTAATCACCTTCCTGTGTTCTATATGCTTCAATATAAGTGCCAGAAGGATCTTAGCGATGATCTTAGTGGGCACTGAGGTGAGGCTCAAAGGTCAGTAGGTTTCCAGGGTCCTCTTTATCACCCTTTTAAAAAATGGGTGTGGAGTTTCTTTTTTTTCCCGTCACTGGGGACTTCACTTGACTGCCATGACTCTTCAAACATGTAGTTGATAAGCTGCTCAACGTCATCTGCCAATTTTCACAGGACCCTGGGATTGATCTCTTCTGGTGCCACAGACTTGTATACGTTCAGGTTCCTCGGGTTGCCTTGAACATGATCTTCTCTTACAATGGAAGGGACTTAAGATGTGAGAGAAGTGATTGGCAATGAAAATTTGGCAAAAAAAGTTGTTGAGTACCTCAGCCTTGTCAGTTGTCACCAGTACTCCTGTCTTATTTATCATGTGTGTGCACACACATTGTCTTTAATCTTCCTTTTCTGTCCAATTTACTAGTAGAAGCCCTTCTTATTACTCTTCCTCACATTCCTTGCCAAATTCCCCTCCAAATGTGCCTTAGCTTTCCTGATCCCATCCCTATACGTCCAGGCTGCATCCCTATATTCTTCCCAGGTTACATATCCCTGGTTCCACTGCCTGTACATTTCCTTAGTTGTCACCAGTACTCCTGTCTTATTTATCATGTGTGTGCACACACATTGTCTTTAATCTTCCTTTTCTGTCCAATTTACTAGTAGAAGCCCTTCTTATTACTCTTCCTCACATTCCTTGCCAAATTCCCCTCCAAATGTGCCTTAGCTTTCCTGATCCCATCCCTATACGTCCAGGCTGCATCCCTATATTCTTCCCAGGTTACATATCCCTGGTTCCACTGCCTGTACATTTCCTTCTTACACTTTAGTTTGACCAGGCAGTCCTTACTCAGCCATGCTTGTCTCCTGCCTTCCTTCTTTGCTTGATTTCTCACACGTGGGAATCAAAACCTTTGCTGCTCTAAAAAAAGTGTCCTTAAATAGCTGCCAGGTCAGTTCTGCTCCTTTATCCCCCAATGGCAGTTTCCCAGGAAGTCCCATCCACAAATTCCTCAAACAACTGAAAACTTACTCTCCTAAGATTCAGCATCCTGAATCTACTCTGTTTTTCAAAGTCAGCTCTGCACAATCTATCCTTTTTTTTTTTTTTTTTTCCTCCTTTTTTTTTTTCTTTTTAACATAGGAGAAACCCTGCTGCCTCTCCTTCCTTGCCTCCAAAGTCCAAGGCATATACTTTCTTAAACTTGCCTTACTGACTGACTACAGTAAGCAATCACTGCTCAGTCTTCTCTATATTCTTCATGCTCCTGCAACGGACTCTGAAAGATCCCTCCACACCTTGCAGTGGTGTTTCCACAGCTCTCCATCACATCAGAATGACAAGAATAGGCAGGGGAGCATGACGTCAGCTAGCTATGCTTATTTACGAGGCAGATTTCTGTAAAGACTCCAAGACAAACCAAATTAGTCCTTGTATCACCACATTCTGGAACATCACCAGTGCTGTTGCAACCACCTAGCAAAACTTTTTCAATTCTAGCAAGTACAAGCAAGACAAATGTCTGTAAATTTGTCCCATGAGATGCAAAAATGACTCAAGAACCATAATCAACCTTAAGTTTAAACCATCACAGAACAGTTCACAGTGTAAAGGAAGCAGCTAGGTCTATTTTATATTAGCATTTCATTTTTGACATTTCAGTTTTAATTTGTTGGTATTCTTCTATTAATCATATGTTACCTTCAGCTGTGGTGAAAGTATTTCCTTTTCTCTCATTGATTCCATAGTATCTGGAAACATTCCATGGTACTGCAGATAAGCCATGAAACTAGCATCCAGGTGGTCTGACGTTTGTAGCTCCTGCTTTAGTTTAGCTGCCAAAGTTGAGCTGGTATCTGAAGAAAAAGACACAAGTGTTACATAGATGAAAAGAACACCAAACCAGCATAATTGCTTGCAAAATAACCAGGATTTCTTCTGTTACTATGAATGCAGGGCCAGCTGAAGTTAGATGGTTGAGATCTCAACTAACTTAAAAGGTTTTAAGTTGCCTTTAGCACCAGAGAAAGTGCAGTAATTAAGCCAGGACTCACTAAAACCCCATGTCTCCTTCTCAGGATGTAAAGATGAAAAGGCAAAAGCAGGCTTCCACTAGTAAAAATATATAAGTCTTTCTAAACAAAGAACCACCTGACAAAGGCATAGCTTTCAAATACAAACCGTACAGTAAAAGAAAATGGAAGAGGAAAGGTTAGAATATTTTTATACTGAAGTTAACAAAAGGTTAAAGGAATCTACGAAGTTTAACTTACTGCTGCCATATCCATCGCTCATTGCATCTATGGCAGATGCTCTTGATCTTACATCATCTTGTAAATCAGAAGGGGTTAAAGTTAGATTATCAGCTTTTCTCATCTGCTGGGAAATAATTTTTCATAAATTTAGTTTTCTGAATCCAGCTGTAGTTTTCTGGATTTATAACAACTTTGTTACTAGTGCAGATTTTAGCAAATGCCTACTTGATCATAGTCAGAGATGGCAAATACGATGATGAATGAAACATCACTGCTCTTTGGAAGCTATTCCATCTCTGTTTTTTCTCCCTTTCAACAGTCTTAAGAAACAGACATGTATTTATAATAAAATACCCTTCAAAAGCAAGGCACAAAAATATACAGCCAGAGATTAATTTTCTGAAGTACAGACTCTATCCTCAGGTGAAATGATACGACACAAACATATAAAATTATTGCATTAAAAAGAAAAACCTCTATTCTCCAGTTTTGAAACAGTCTCTTTTAACATTCAATGACAGATATTCATATGTGGAGAACTGTTACAGTAAATTGAGTACCATGGTAGCAAAAAAGTTTCACAGGTTTTAGCTTAATTACTTGCACATGAAGTATTAGCACAAATTTATCAGTTACTTCCATGTAGCGTCTCTGCAAAAGCACCAGGATTTGAAGAGTCCTTTCAACAAATCTTCTGAGAACACAAGGGCAATACTCATGTTTTTACTGACACCACATCAGCAGCATGCAGGATGCAAAACCTGCTGTAAACAGCTTACTGATAATTTCTAAGTTTTGGAAGACTGTTTTCAACTATTAGAAGCCATGGTTGACAGTGTTTTAATACAGGCCAGAATGTGCTCCACAATTTATCAGTGAGAGAGGAACTAAATATCATATGTCCAGAACATAGCTGGACCTACGCCTCTCACTGTGTATGTTTCTACTACTTTGAAGCCAATGGCCCAACAATGATCCAAGTAGGACAGAGCTGAGCCGTCTTTTTTAATTAGAATTAAATCAGACATGAAATATCACTTACTAAAACCTTCTTCTCCATATCTTGGTCATCAGAGTAGGCACTTTGAGAGAAAGCTGGAGATTTTCTATCTACTCCCACTGCTGCCTCCTCACTGCCATTTTCATACAGGTTAGAATATCCCAGCAACAGAGAATTATCTTCTTGCATGGATGACCTGGAGTGTATAATTTCAAAATCTGTGCTTTCAACTTCTGAAAAGGGTGTCAGATGAAGCATTGGTTGAAGCTCCATGCTTATATCTTGCTTTCTCACAATCTCAGGTGAGCCCCATGAAGCCATTCCTGTAATGAAATTCTGGAAGTCTTTTGTTGAAGTGTCTTTGCCTATGTTCAAATTGTGTTTTGGAGAATCAGCAGTTTGATGAATTTCCAACATTTGCTGGCAATGCTTTTTCAAACCTTGCTCTTCTTCAGACTTGGTGATCATGTCCAATTCCTGAGTCAAGATATTTTCTTGCGATTGGTTAATCTGACTTTTTGTATTTATATTGTGAGCCATCAAGTCAAACATAACTTCATCTTTTTCCTACAATGAAATAACACATATTAATTGCTCAATGGAATTTAAATATGATTTTGCAAACTGAAAAACATGCACTTAAAAATATCTTCTCAAATTTAACAGTCATATCTCTTATTATTCCCAGATTTTATGTAAATCATTTTTACAACAGTTTAGTGTATTTTATATGCGAGTTAACTGGGCCTTTTAACAAGCATATCATCAATAGAAGAAAAAAATAATCTTTACAATAAGGAAATTTATTTCTGCAGAGATGAATTCTGTATCAATCAGGAAAAAGGCTCTTCCCTATAGCTATGCAGATAACCTTCCTACTTTCAAATAAAACCAAATCAAAACCTGTTGCTTTCCTAACTGGACAAATCTCCTGAACTATCTTAAATCTTAATTCCTGACTGCGGGAACCAGGAAAAAAATGGTTAAGAAGTCTACAGATGGTTCCTTTGCCTGCCATTTCAATGCAGGATAAACTGACGACCATCTCCTTCCAGTCACTGGAGGGAACAGCAACATGGATTCACATGTCCCATCATGTGACACATAGAGCAGCCATATATACCAACATGCTATATCCTAAATTTTGGTAGGGCTTGTACCTTTTATCATTCTTTTCCTACAGGACTACTCTACCTTTTTTTTCAATTTTATTTTTTCCAAGCATCAAACAACCAACTTAGGTCTCTGCTGACCAGCAACACTGCGGACCATTTCTCAAACTCTGACTCCATAAAAACAGACCAAAGTCTTTCTACACAACAACCATCTCTGACAGAGTCCAGCTGGGAAATACAACTAGCATGGACACAACAGGTATCCATCTTCCTCAGTTACTGTGATCCTTGCACATAACCAGCTATTTTCCACCCTGAGGGCTTAAGTATCTGAATGGCCATAGAACCTTTCCAGCATCTTTCCCATAGTGTGAGGGCATGGTCACAGACCAGGCCAAGGCTGAACTTCCACCTTCAAACTGCAGAGACATCTGAATAATGTCAATACTGTGAACATGCAGATACATCCCTACCTACCTTACTACAAGGGCTCTCATTTGGTCAGCACTTCTATATGAAGAGCTTTCTTTCCTTCCCAAGACCTCTTGAAGTTATTGTTCTTCTGTGACGTTAATTCTCTTTTCAACAAGCAGGTGTACAGACACCATGGGAAGGATGCAGTTTTAGAGCCAGTGCCCCAACAAGTCCCACTGTTTGCTCCAAAAGGCAAGTCGTCAAACCTTATTCCTGTCTTTCAGCCTGTTATTCACTCCACCAGGAGGCCAACATCCAAGTGGAACACCTCTGAACCACATCATGAAAATACCTTTACTCTAATCCTTGTAACCTCAGGGATTCAGGTTAGTAGGATGTGCCATCACCAAGTGTTTAAGGAACCCTAAGGTTAATGCCCAACTCAATGTAATTCCAGGACTTACTGATGCCATTGATACAGACACTCCTAAGGGAAAAGTAGGCACAAGTGTGGTCATGGCAAAGGCTGTGCCTCTTCTGTGGCAGAAAGGAGACTCCAGAACATATACTGAGCATGCCAAGCTGCAGCTTCTCTTCAAATGGCTCCATAACTCACGTAGAAGGTCTGGCTACCTTGTTCCCTCCACTTTTTCATCTTCAGTGCCCCAGGCACTGAATGCTCTCAAAGCCCCCCCTGAAGCTGGCCCACCTACTGCTTTAAGATAGGTCTGTTTCCCCTTCTTGTTGCCTTCCCCCCAACCCCTTCTCTCTTCAAATGAGGAATTTTTGAATCCCTAGTTCTGTAGTTTCCTCTCTATTTCACCGCCATCAGCCTGAAGAAGTTTTAACAGGACTAGAACAATCTTCTTGACAAGGACCCCTGCCAGACAGCAGAGCTTTGCCCTGTTTTGTGAAATGGTACCTCCCCAAGCATCCTGCAATCCAAGGTCTACACATCCCAGGCCACATATGCAGTCAACATCTTTCTGTTTGACAATTCTTATTGATTTTTCCTTCAATCACTCAATCCAAGTAATTTTAAGATGAAGTTATTCTTTTGATCTTCTAGATTCTGTGGCTAAGACTCTAAATGATGCATTGTTTGAAAAGATATTTTAGCTTATTTTAAACCTGCCACCATGCAAATTGCATTTCACCCTCCATACCACTTACATTGTAAGATACAATTAAATATTGTTCTCTCTTTTTAGAGCACCATTTTAATCCTTTTGTGTTATTAATCCATCTTAGCTGATAAGCCCTAGCCTGTTTAAGCCTCATGCTAGCTGCAAGTGCTTTACACTTTTAGCTGCTCCTTCAGCTTTCATTTTAATACATTTCCTAATTTTCATATTGTTCCCACTTTTGAACACAAGAATAACTGCAGTGGTATTCTTTGCTCCTCTAAGAATGCTGCATTTGTTTGTGTTATACTCACTATTACACAAGGGCTCTTAGATGTTTGCCATTTGAACCAACTCTCATTCACTATTCAGGATTAAGCGAAGAGCTGCCTAATCTCATGAGGGTTTCTGCCTTGGTACTCCAAGCAGCAGTCATTTCTTTTCCTCTGAAGATGTTCTGTATAACGGCATTTAATTAATGCATACTAGAGCGGCAGGAAGTACACAAATACTGTTCTTTTTCTTCTTCTCCAGCTTTCAGGTTCATGGTCAATATCAACTATGGATAGTTGATACTCCAAACCAAATATTGTCCTTTTCTTATACTGGGATTAACTAGATCAGTAGGAAAAGGTCTATTGTAACAAATGCATGAAGACATGGTAGTTTGTTTACTTTGACTCAACACATTCTACAACTTTGATGATATCCCTCCTCAGCCTACTGTAAAACTTTTAGCACTTCAACATGGAAATACATATACTGACATATATACGTGAGCTTAAACATTTCATAATTTAAGTTTCTACTTGAGAAGTGATTTTTAAATCATTTAGCTGCCCCCAGAATTCCAGCATACCTTTACATCCTTCAAAATTTTACTAGTTCTCTCTTCACTGAATTTGAAGTCTTTTTTTGCTGATCCTAATTTAGAATTATGTTCTTCTTTATGAGATGCCACCTTTACAATTACATTCTTTTCATTCTCTGAAGTGTTCACTGCCTTCACCTCTCCCTGCATCATGCTCAAAGAAAAAATATGCACCTGGACACACACAAGTCTATGGGGCCAGATGGAATTCACCCAAGGGTACTCAGGGAGCTGGTGGGAGAGCTCACCAAGCCTCTCTCCATCATCTATCAACAATCCTGGTCAACAGGGCCGGAAGGAGGATCTGGGAAACTATAGGCCTGTCAGCCTGATCTTGGTACCACAAAAGATCATGGAAAGGATCATCCCGGGAGAGCTCTCACGGCAAGTGCAGGGCAGGCAAGGGATCAGGGCCACCCAGCATGGGTTTAGGAAAGGGAGGTCCTGCTTAACCAACTTGATCTCTTTCTATGACCGTGTGACCCGCTTTCTCGATGAGGGGCAAGCTGTGGACATTGTCTACCTGGACTTTGGCAAGGCCTTTGACACCGTCCTCCATGGCGTTCTCCTGGAGAAACTGGCGAATCATGGCATAGACAAGTGTACCCTTCACTGGATAAAAAACTGGCTGGATGGCCGTGCCCAGAGAGTTGTGATTCATGGGGTGAAATCCAGTTGGTGACCAGTCACCAGTGGTGTCCCTCAGGGCTCAGTTTTCGGGCCCGTCTTGTTTAATATCTTTACTGATGATCTAGATAAGGGGATTGAGTGCACCCTCAGTAAGTTTGCAGATGACACCAAACTAGGTGGGAGTGTTGATCTGCTTGAGGGTCGGAAGGCTCTACAGAGGGACCTGGACAGGTTGGATCAGTGGGCCAAGGCCAATGGGATGAGGTTTAATAAGGCCAAGTGCCAGGTGCTGCATTTTGGTCACAACCACCCCAGGCAACGCTACAGGCTTGGGGAAGAGTGGCTGGAAAGCTGCCCAGCAGAAAGAGACCTAGGAGTGTTGGTGGACAGCCAGCTGAACAGGAGCCAGCAGTGTGCCCAGGTGGCCAAGAAGGCCACCAGCATCCTGGCCTGTGTCAGGAACAGCGTGGCCAGCAGGAGCAGGGCAGTGATGGTGCCTCTGTACTGGGCACTGGTGAGGCCTCACCTCGAGGGCTGTGTCCAGTTCTGGGCCCCTCACTACAGGAAGGACATTGAGGGGCTGGAGCGTGTCCAGAGGAGAGCCACCAAGCTGGGGAGGGGTCTAGAGAACAAGTCCTATGAGGAGAGGCTGAGGGAACCGGGCATGTTTAGTTTGGAGAAGAGGAGGTTGAGGGGAGACCTCATTGCCCTCTACAGCTCCCTGAAAGGAGGGTGTAGAGAGGTGGGGGTCGGTCTCTTCTCTCAAGGGAATAATGACAGGACCAGAGGAAATGGTCTGAAGTTGGGGCAGGGGAGGTTTAGATTAGATATTGGGAAGAATGACTTTCCTGAGAGGGTGGTCAGGCACTGGAACTGGAACAGCCTGCCCAGGGAGGTGGTGGAGTCACCATCCCTGGAGGTATTTAAGAAACGTATAGATGGGGCACTTCAGGGCATGTTCTAGTGCCTGAGATTATTGGTTTGTGGGGTGGGTGTGATGTGGTGAGGTGTTGTGTTTTGTGGGTTTTATTTGTTTGTTTTTTTGGTGGTTTGGTTTTGTTCTTTTTTTTTTAAAGGTTGTACTCTATCTCAGAGGTTCCTTCTAACCACAGTGATTCTGTGATCCTGTGATATTTTTTGTGAGCCATTTCCCTATTCATGTATATTGCATATTTTCCATACATTCTCAAATTGTATCTAAATTAACTAAGATTTTAAAGTTGTGTATGCACCTCACACTTTATGTATATACAGTCTCCTCTCGCCAAGGAGACCAGTTCCAGTATAGGTAAATCCGCACTGGGGAAGAGAATCGCGGCAAAAAAGGGCTGGCTCCAATTAGTGATGGAGCTCAGGGAGGAGGTAAGTTGAGGAAAATCAGGGAATGTGCGAGGGAGAAGGACACAGTTGCACCCTGCCTCCCGTAACAGAAACCAAGCAGGCAGACAGAGCCCCATCTACAGAGAACTCCCTGTCCCTCCTGACAGGCTTAAGAAGGCAACTTGAAGGATGGGGGGCCAACGAAGCAGGCATGTCTCCCCAGGAACTCCCCCACCTCCCCAGGTACCCTTAAAAAACAGGTATGAGGCTCTGCAAAGGGAAACCAATGATGATGGGAAGGGTAACTCACTGTCTACACAGATGTCGCCAGGGTTAAGTCGTACTAAACCCAGCTCCTGACAGGCTTAAGAAGGCAACTTGAAGGATGGGGGGCCAACGAAGCAGGCATGTCTCCCCAGGAACTCCCCCACCTCCCCAGGTACCCTTAAAAAACAGGTATGAGGCTCTGCAAAGGGAAACCAATGATGATGGGAAGGGTAACTCACTGTCTACACAGATGTCGCCAGGGTTAAGTCGTACTAAACCCAGCATCAAAACATCCTCAGTTCAGAAAAAAAGACAGGCCATTGTTGTAGGCGACTCCATCCTGAAGGGAGCAGGAGGCCTGATATGCAGACCTGACCCACTTCTCAGGGAGCTCTGCTGCCTCCCTGGGCCCAGGTGAAAGACATAAAAAGGAAACTTCCCTCCCTGGTAAGCCCCTCAGATTATGACCCCTTACTCATTTTGCAGGCAGGCAGAGATGAGCTAGTAACAAGAAACTCAAGGGCAATCAAAAGAGACTTCTGGGCCATGGGACAAGTAGTCAAAGGGTCAGGAGCTCAGATCATGTTCTCCTCTGGCATCCCAGTGGCAGGGAAGGATGAGGAAAGTAACCAGAAGAGTCAGCAGATCAATGCCTGGCTCCAAGCCTGGCGTCAGAGGCACAACTTTGGGGTTTTTGAGCACAGGAAGGTTTACACAACACCAGGCCTGCTGGAGACAGATGGGGTACACCCGTCTCAAAAGGGGAAGAGGGTCTGTCTTTGCACAGGAGTTGGTAGGGCTCATCAAAAGGTCGTTAAACTAAGTTTGAAGGGGTAAGGGGGGGAATCCATCAGCAGAGATGCAAGGGTCATCAATGGATTGTGAACTATGGCTGTGCCTGGGAACGGTCAGATAGAAGTTAGGCCTTCCTACACCAAAAAGGTGGTGGGACCAGTAGCCCAGCTGAAGTGCTTTTACACTAATGCATGCAGCAGGTGTGGAACTGGAAGGAGGAGCTGGAAGCCATGGTGCAGCAGGAAAGCTATGATGCAGTCACCATCACAGAAACGTGGTGGGATTACTTGCATGACTGGAGTGCTGCAATGGATGGCTACAAACTCTTCAGAAAGGACAGGCAAGGAAGGAGAGGAGGAGGGGTGGCCCTGTATGTTAGGGAGGGTTACAAATGTCAAGAACTAATTGAGGGTAAAAGTAAGGTTGAGTGCCTATGGGTAAGAATCAGGGGGAGGGCCATCAAGGCTGATATCTTGGTGGAAGTCTGCTGGGAGACAGACAGTCTGCTGGGAGACAGGTCTGTCTGGTGGGAGTCTAGGAACCTTCTAGACTGTTCCTCAGCAGATCAATGCCTGGCTCCAAGCCTGGCGTCAGAGGCACA
This sequence comes from Calidris pugnax, assembly GCF_001431845.1. Lineage (NCBI taxonomy): Eukaryota > Metazoa > Chordata > Aves > Charadriiformes > Scolopacidae > Calidris > Calidris pugnax. The sequence goes on from NW_015090908.1 coordinate 245,873, forward strand.
ACTTTGGGGTTTTTGAGCACAGGAAGGTTTACACAACACCAGGCCTGCTGGAGACAGATGGGGTACACCCGTCTCAAAAGGGGAAGAGGGTCTGTCTTTGCACAGGAGTTGGTAGGGCTCATCAAAAGGTCGTTAAACTAAGTTTGAAGGGGTAAGGGGGGGAATCCATCAGCAGAGATGCAAGGGTCATCAATGGATTGTGAACTATGGCTGTGCCTGGGAACGGTCAGATAGAAGTTAGGCCTTCCTACACCAAAAAGGTGGTGGGACCAGTAGCCCAGCTGAAGTGCTTTTACACTAATGCATGCAGCAGGTGTGGAACTGGAAGGAGGAGCTGGAAGCCATGGTGCAGCAGGAAAGCTATGATGCAGTCACCATCACAGAAACGTGGTGGGATTACTTGCATGACTGGAGTGCTGCAATGGATGGCTACAAACTCTTCAGAAAGGACAGGCAAGGAAGGAGAGGAGGAGGGGTGGCCCTGTATGTTAGGGAGGGTTACAAATGTCAAGAACTAATTGAGGGTAAAAGTAAGGTTGAGTGCCTATGGGTAAGAATCAGGGGGAGGGCCATCAAGGCTGATATCTTGGTGGAAGTCTGCTGGGAGACAGACAGTCTGCTGGGAGACAGGTCTGTCTGGTGGGAGTCTAGGAACCTTCTAGACTGTTCCCTCTCAGCTATGTTGTGTGCCCAGCTGATATCTGGTAGGTTGAAGTCTCCCACCAGGACAATCATTACTAAACTGAGATCAAGCAGCTGTACTCTTACTCTGGACAAGAGAAAAACAGTGTTGCAGCATGTGATTTCCACCAGGAAGCTGATAACTGACCTTGATGAGTTACTGCTACTACTAAGTGGCTATTACAACCTAAAAGAGACCTATAGAGACAGATAAACACAGCCAGTAGACCTGGTATAAAGCATATTTGGTTATGGCAGTTACTTATGTTATTTAAACAGGGATCTAACAATCATTATCTGTATAAGCAACATGGTCCAGTAGACCACTAGACTGGAGGCCAGGTGGCTAAGCTCTGCTCCTGCCTTGCATACATACATTCAGCAGTCTGAAGTACGTCATTCTGCATAGGTCATTCAACGCTATTCCCACCCGATGCCTTTTTCTGGGGGATTTCTGAGACAAACCCTGAATGTACAGTATCACCTAGGCAAATGGCATTGACCCAAACTGGAACTTTTAAGCAAATAAAAATACAAACACCAGTAATGATCACATATTTTGCATAGCTACACAATTCAGTTCCCTTATAAAATTAACATAAGTGATTTTACGTAGTGACTATCCTATAATTTCTTTAAATAAGTAGAGATGGCATTTGAGTATCATTTAAATAAGATAGATCCTAGATACATCAGGGTAGCTCTAAGACAACAGACAAAAGTCTAATGAAAATCCACTGTTATTACAGAGTAGGTTTTAAAACTAAGAACTACATCCTGTTGCAATTGCTGGGCTACGAAGTGAAATGGCAAAGTAGTATGAAACTTTCTGTAACATCACAGTAACTTTGCAAGTAGTTTTTTTTACCATTAGTGATACCAATACTAAAGCTCAGTTATATTGCCTTGCTTGGAAATCGAATAATTCTACCTACAAACCATCATTCCTGTCTGGTGCTGAAAAGCTGTCTTCCCTTCCCACTACAAAGGGGCAAGCAGAACAGTCAACCACCTTGGAATTTTATACCCATATCATACTGTCAGTCAGGATCCCCAAAATCCACATAAGCCTGACACCTAACTTTTTTTTCTTTTCCCATGCACTCAAACTATTTTCATATAAGCCCTCTTAGGAACACTTATCACCTCTGTAAGCCAGCCTTAAAAGACAGTAAGCTGGTATAGAATAAACAACTACAGCTCTCTGAAAAACAGGTCATCTGGGTCCTACTGCTTTCCAAAAGTTCACATTAGGTTATCTGGAGCAAATGGTTCTAAAAAAGGATTCAGAGTTAATATGAGAGATAGTCTCAGTAAATAAGGATTTCTAAAAAAAAAAATAATACAATACACAACGAAGTATTTTCATGTAGCTCTCCAAGACAGCCATCAAGCATGGTAAATATAGTCCTAGTAGCTTGTGGTGGGTTGAACTTGGCCAGCTGCCCACCTAGCTGCTCTCTCACTCTCCCTCTTCAACAGATCAGGGGGACAAAACAAGATGCAAAAAGCTCATGGGTGGAGATACAGACAGGGGTATCACCTACTAATTACTCTCACAGGCAAAACAGACTTGACTCGGGGAAAAATTATTTAATTTATTGCCATTAAAATAGAGTTGGATGGCAAGAAACAAAGACAAATACTAAAACAACTTCCCACCCTGCCTCCCACCTTTTCTCCCCAGATTCAATTTTGCTCCTTCATTCCAAACTCCTCTACCTCCTCCCCTGCAGTGTGGATATTTGCTCTATGGTATCTCCCATGGGCTGTTTTTCACGCTTCTTACTGGTTGTGCAGCATTCTGCCCTTTCTTAAATACATTTTTGCAGCAGTACCACCACATGGCTGATGAACTCTGCAGTGGAACTAGCTGTGCCCGGCATGGAGCAGCCTCAGCCTTTTCTCTGAGTTCTACCTACACCTCCTCCACTGCCAACACCTTGCCATTCACATCCAATACATATCTTAAGATTTGTGCCCAAAACCATATCCAGCTCAGAAAAACTTATTGGATTAGGTGGTTTCCACACATGCTTGCCCCGTTCTTAGTCATTCCAGGCATCCAGCTCTAGCTACTGCTGAAGAAACTACACACAGACTCTTCAACTGACTCACCACAGTCGTTTTTATGCCACAGTACTCATTTTCACCTTTTCTTACAGCACTGAAAAGGATAAGCTATAGGGGTTTATGACACATAAAATTGGATTATTTTAAAAAACAAATAATACTATTAAAAAACAAATCACTTACCAGCTTATCAGTAGGGGAAGCCAGTACTGCAAATGACTTATCAACATTTTCTTTCAGTTCTTCCAGTTCCTCCATTCCTTTTATATGGGCTTTGCCTTTTCTTTCTCTCTGGCAGAACGGCTTGAGAAGGTTAGTGTCTTCATGATCATGTTGTTCCTTTGGCTTGTACGACTCCAGCTGTGAAATAAGTTCACCTCTTTCCAGTTGTAAGGCTTCAAGCTCTTTCACATATGCCTCATTTTGATCTTTCAGTTTTGCAGTGCTCTCTCGCAGTTCATTGATTTCTTTCTGATAAGCTACTTCTTTCTGATTGAGTGCTTGCACCTGGAAATCAAGTCTAGAAACTTCCAACTGAAGACTATAAACATCTTGAGCCTGATTTGCACTCTCTTCCAACTCAGTTTGAAGCTCTGCTGCCTCTTCTGTTAAGTTCTGCAACTCGGTTGCCTCAGCTTCTCTCTGATCTGCCATTCTCTTCATTTGTGTATCTTTCTCTAGAAGATTTGCTTCTTTCCTTTCTATCACAGTATCTTTAAGTTCTTGAACATGAGAAAATGTTGTCCTCTTTTCAACCTGTCTCTGAGAAAAATGTGTTTGGAAAAGGCTGTACTCTTCCTGAAGTGCATCGTGCTGTATTCTCAGAGCAGCTAGCTCTGCAACATGCTGCTCTGATGACTCTTGTAATTTCTGGCATTTTTTCTCCAAAATTTCCACTTCCATTTTGAATTGTGATTCCTTCTCTTCCTGTTGCTGCTGAAGAGCTTCTCTAGCAGCTGAGACAAGCTCTAGTTCCTCCTGAAGTTCTCTCACTTTGGAGAGCAGCAATGCGTTTCTTCCATTTGGATCAATATCACCCTGACAATCTTCCAGTCCCTTTGTCAACTCATTCTGAAGGTTTTCCACTGGCTTTCCCAATGCAAGTTGATAGAGACCATCTTGGTTGTCACTAACTTCATGACATAATGGTCCAATTTGTGCCAGCTCTTTTTGAAGCTTCTCAATTACTCCATGGAGTTGTTCTACCTCTTCCTCGTTGTCCTTACGCAGCCTTTCCTGGTCACCACGAAGGTGCTCAACAAGAGATTTGAGTTCTTTAATTTCAGATTTTTGGTCTTCCACAACCTAAGCAAAAGGATAAGGTCTGAATATTACTGTATGTAGGCAGAATTAATATTGTACATAGAGTTTTAATTACATTTTTCTTCCGAATCACGCAAGCATTAATTCACACACTTAATAGCAGGAAGAATTGCACGCTTCAGCTGGTAGCTACTCAGAATACTCTCTACTTTCCTAAGAGAATTATCAAATACATTTCACTTACAGTAAGAATTTGTATACCATGCTTCCCTCAAAATCAAGCAATAAACATATAGTAACTATTCTTACTTTATTATCCATAGTATTCTCTAGCTCATGCTGCAGCCTCTTCATCTGCTCATTCAAGTGATCAATTTCTTGATTCTTCTCTTTAAGTAGTGCTTGTGGGAATGACAAGGCTGAGGAATCAGTAATATTCAGATCCTGATTTTGCTTCACATGAAGTTTTGCTAGGTCCTCCTGATGAGAAAAACCAGCAATCTCATTAGAAAGGACTTACTTTCTCTTCCAACCTAATGGCAGAACTGAACGAAGGGCTTTATTTAAACATTCCCCTCCTTACTATAATGTTATAGAAGTCGAGAACACAACTGCAGCTACTTTGTTTAGATTTGTACTGCTGGATCAGATTGCCACAACATTTCTCAGCTTTCAAGAGATGAATATGGTAGTTGCCAGATCAACAACCAAACAGTTTTCTAACTTATAACACTTGCTATGGCTGTAGAAGTCAGGAATGCACACAAAACTGTACAGTATCTACTAAATGACAACACTGTAGTTGTTAGGACCAGGGAAAAGATAAGCTTTTTATTTAAATCAAATTACTGTAGAAGATATTGCCATAAGCATGAATCTAGAGTATTGGGTGCTTTTTTTTCTACGATAACCAGTATTAGCCTGGTAACAGTAATCCAATATTCCCTTGACGACAGAAACAAAATTAAGTATTTGTTTATAACACCAAGAGATGAAGACCACAGCACTCATGAACAGAGGTCTCTGAAGTTTTAGCTCATGCACACTAAAGCTAAGGAAACCTACCTTCAACTGTGCATTCTCTAACTGAAGCTGGCTGATGCTGGAAGTGCTCAGGTTTTTTTGCATCTCTAACTGCAAGTTCAGCTGAAGTATCTCCTTGTTTTTACTGATCAAATTATCTTTATATTGTTCTAGTTGGTCTAACAAGCTTGCAATCTAAAAAAGAAGAAAATGCATAGTTGTTTCAATTAAGTCCTGTCATTTAAGCAGAAAAGATAAAACTTATCACCTTATTTACCAAAAGCAAGTAACTTCAGCAAATTCTATGATTTAAACTCTCCCTAATCAATTTGCGTTAATAAAATACTTGAGGCGTAAAATAAGAAGGTAGCGTTCCAGCTCCTCAGCTGCAAAACCTGCTGAGTACTGCAAAGGTGGTTGTTCATTTTCTTCTAAAACCACATAACTGCTCATAAAAGATATGTTACTCTGTTCTGAATAAAGAAGGCTTGACCACAGATGTAATTTGGCATAACAAGAAGAGACATGTTAGCAGTTGGTATCTAATGTAATCACAAGCAGTTAACGCCATCACCATTCTCCTCCTCCTAGAAGACAGAAATAACACTGCAGTACTAATCCCAGTAACATAGCAGTCAACAAAGTTCTGAGCATGGACTCCATCAGCCTGTAGAAGAGTCAATAACTATACATTTCTCTGTTTGTAGCTGTTTTAAAGCAAAGAGCTTTTTGGAAACACTGTGATCTTGACACTCACAGGTTTTATCATCTCTTGCCTTAGCAGGTAGCAAGGAAGAGGGGTTTCGGGAATGAAAAAGGCTTAGTGGACTCCTGAAGTCAGACTTCGTAAGAGACTTGGAAGTTGCATCTATAAGAAATTAGTTCTTATTATCTTACTGCTCTTGAAACAATGGTGTACAATTAACTGGTGCACCACCCACGCTTTTCTTCTTTGCGCATCCTAAACAGGACTCTATGTTACAGATATATACAGATACTATAATAATTACATAAACATTAAGAGGGATGTGTATGTATGTATCTGTGTCTGTAAATCCAATAAAAGTTCTAAATAATGTGACCAATTACACTGCATTTCAGCTTAGCTTGACACAACACAAGTACTCATTGCTAACATTCTCACAAAACAGAGAAGGTCAGATGACACCATTATGGGTAATTGTCCCTTCTGTTTTTAAGCAAATTATTGCTCACTCTTCAAAGTAAAATAAAAATATAACTGCCTCCATTTCAACTTTGGAAGGAAAGAAAAAAAATCAATTTACAACAGATACTGATCAATCAGTCTCAAAGTGGATGTGAGTCAGCACAAGACAGTTTCCAGTGGGAGGGGAGACAGACAGGGCTACGGCAAAAAGAAAAGCAAGAAAAAGGAAGGTGAGTTAACACCAAAGCATAGAGAATACTGGGTAAGACGACACATTTACTACAACATTAGTCACTAAGTTTTTGAATTCTAAAATTCCCAGCTACAAGTTTTGACAACATGTTTCTGCAATGATGTCAGTTACTCAAAATTTCACAGGACCCTACCAAAACTCTCACCTCTCTCTCCTTTGCCCGAAGTGCTTCCTGCTCTGCTTGTAGCTGCTCCTTTAGTCCTGGGTCAGAACTGCCATCTGCTGGTACTCTGTGCCTTGTTTCATCCAGTTTTGACTGTAGAGCTGAGATCTGAATGAGGTTGTTGTACTGTTGCTGTTGCAATGCCTCTTTATCCTTCAAAATATTTTTTTTGTATGTTAGAAGTAATTCTTGTCAATATACATATCCACCTAACCAGAACAATCCTGCCAAAAATACTTCATCATCATCCCTAACAAGTCCCAGAACAAGAAAAAAAAGTATATAATCCCAATGGCCTATAAAGAAATAGGAATGCAAAACAAATTACTTTTTTTTGGCTCACGTTTTTACCCCTTTATTTTTTTCTACCCCAAGTTTAAAAACTTAAGAAAGTTTAGCATTAAGTGTTATACTATAATTTCTCAATTACAAAGTGTTTTATATGTTTAATAATATAAACATCTTGTTCTTGTAGCCATTTCCAAATTTATTATGATACCATACATTTACCAAGCTAAATGTAAGAGGTGGAGACTTGGTTTACTTTAAGAGATGTAGAGTTTTGGGTACATCAAAAACCTACTACAAATACTTCACGTTAAGTCAGAATGTGAAGCAGCAGCACTAAGTTTCTGTCAGATCCGTGGTCTGTCAAGCTACCACAATTTTACTTGTTTATTTTAGAAACTTCTCTATTGGTCCTTTTTCTATCACAGTCCTTCTCAGGAACTGTGTCAGTCCAAGGAAGAAGCTTCACTTGGAGCGTTGTCCAAACAGCAGGCATACATATCTGTACTTAATACAATAAAGGAAAGCTGGACAAGAAATCTAAGGCAGTAACTGCCTTTGCTGTTCAATATTATTCTCTCCATAGCTCAATACACATACCTCTAACTAAGGGGTTATTTTAGACTCCTGATTTGCCAAAAAAAAAAAAAGTAAAATTTAACCATCTTTTCTCTAATCAAAGAGAACTAAAACCCAGAGTACATATATAGTATCATCTGTTCTTAAAACAAAAGAAGCATCAATTAAAAAATGAAAAATGAATTACAAAGTTAATGCTGTATCGCAGTATCAAAGCAGCACGCCCAACAACAGGTATTTAAAGCAGTTCCCCTCCACACTAAATAGGCCACCTGGTTCCTACCCACTGGCCCCCAGCCAGTCCCTGCTGCACACACAGCACACCGGAGGGAAGGAGATCCTGGGGGAGACAGCCAGTCAGGGTACACAGCTGGAGCAGTCACACCCTGTATCACTGGCAGGATAAAAACAATGTAATAATTATGGAAACATCACCTGCACTTTGTTTAGGTAGGAAAACACCTATCACAGAAATAATTTTGTTTTTCCTGAAAGGAAAAATGAAAACTAAACAGGTATTTAAAGCAGTTCTCCTCCATACTAAAGAGGCCACCTGGTTCCTACCCACTGGCCCCCAGCCAGTCCCTGCTGCACACACAGCACACCGGAGGGAAGGAGATCCTGGGGGAGACAGCCAGTCAGGGTACACAGCTGGAGCAGTCACACCCTGTATCACTGGCAGGATAAAAACAATGTAATAATTATGGAAACATCACCTGCACTTTGTTTAGGTAGGAAAACACCTATCACAGAAATAATTTTGTTTTTCCTGAAAGGAAAAATGAAAACTCTTCTTGCCACCACAAGAAATCTATGATACTAACCAGCCCCTCAGGTGTCCTGCTCCCGTGCATGAAAGGCACACTAATAACAAAACCCAGGCAACAAAAGAGCCTTCTTTTGTTTTATATCAGCTAAAAATAACATGATCTGCTCATCTTGATAAGTGACAAAAGAACAAGGTGCAAAACCAGACTCCTGCAGAAGTGGGCTGCCCTACCTCAGGCGTTCCTGCGTTACTGGCCAGCCGTTGCTCCCAGTGCCTGCACCACACTCGAGGCAAGAGTGAAGTTTCTCTCCAGTTGCTATGTTCTGAGGTTGCTACAGCAACTCAGCAAAAACAAGTGGCAACTCAGGCAAAAATCAGAGCTTTATGTAATGCACCTTCACTGTAAAACCTGCCCACGCAGACACAGTCTAAGGCTCTACCTTCTTTCACTGAGACCAAAACCCCTAGGATCGCAGCCTCCCTAATCGAGCCTCGTTTTTAAGACCTCAAGCCAAAGGATGAGCAACACTCCCAGCACAACCCTACCCAGATTGTCAATATTACATATCAACAACCCAAACAACTGAAAAGAACTGGACTAGGTAAAAGCAAAGACCTGCTCCACGCACATGACAGCGGGATAAATGGATCTGCTAGCTGTGAGTTTAGTCAATGTTCTTAGCAAAAATATACTGTTCCATATTCAAAATTACTTTTTCAGACCTATTTTTGATTAGAGCTGGTCTCCATTATTTGCAACACCTACACTTTTCGTATGTTGGAATTTGGGGGACAATAATAATCCGTAATTGCCATTCACATCAAGTGCATTTTTACAGAAAAATTTCATAACATGCAATTATTCTTAGAAGTCTGCTGGCACATATTTACTGCATGAAATTGCTTCAAGACAAGCTATTACAATGCCTACAGTTGGCAAATCAAATAATATAACCTTGTCTAAAACTGATGAATTAGTTTCTTGGGGAAAAAAAAAAGAAAACAAACAAAAAAGAGTCTGAATTTGGCTTATTTAGGGTTTTTAAGAAGGACCAAAATATTGGCACATTCAGACAGCTAAAAGAACACTTTGAACTTACAATATAAAGAAACTCTGTTTAACAGAAAGCTAAGTTTTCAGAGAAAGGAGCAACTTGGCCACAACAGTATCACCATCTCCATCCACTCCAAGGCAAGCCAGACAGAAAGCTAATGGGCATGGCTTTTGTATATTTGGATAAAAAAAAAATAAATCACAAAATAGATTAAGCTGGGAAGGGTCTCTAGAGCGCTCTGGTCCAACCTCTGATTCAGAGCAGACCAACTTGGGACCATTGCCACTCTAAGCCTGATTTTCAACACCGCCCCCAGTATGACCATTTTCCCCTACCATTTAATTGGAATTTCCCTTGTTGCAGTTTATGCTCATATATCCTCATCCTTTCACTGTGCACCTCCAAGTCTGACTCCATTTTCTCTGTAACCTCATATTATGTGGTTGTAGGCAACAGTAAGGTCTCCACAAAGCTAAACAAACCCCATTCTCTCAGCCTCCTCTCAAAAATCATTTGCTCCAGCCCCCGACCACCTTGATGGTCCTTTGCTAGACTTGTTCCAGTACACCAATGTCTTTCTTGTACATGAAATTCCAAAACCAAGCATGTCTCCAGATGTCTTCTCACAGATGCCAATTAGATAGGAATGATAGTACCTAATAAACTAAGACTGCCTGTTCTGTATCAGCTGAAGCTAAAACAAAACAATATTTTGTTCAATATTTTTAAAATGAAAAATAATCAAAGCAAATATTTACAGAATCAGCAATTAAACTAATAAATTTAGTTTACAACACGCCACTGTCAAATCTTCAAACTTGACAGACACACCAACAATATTTAACCAAGGAAAATTGCTGGGAGGAAAGTGAAACAGATAGTTTAAGAAGACAGAAAAGGGTACTCTGATGTTTGGCAAAAGACAAATACTTTTGCTAAATGGAATTTAATTCTTAACTCTAAGCTGTGATTCAATCTGAAGTAGCAACAAAACGTTTCAGAGTATGGCAAACAGATCTGGCTCCAAAAGTCCATAGCAAGAAGAGCTACCAACTAAGATCACATGATTTTAAACACAGTTATTTATTGAATATTATGGTTAATATTCAATAACACTATCTTCTCAGGAACTTCCCAGAGAAGCAAAAGAGCAGCTCCGATCCATGTAAACATGACAATTGTCAAAAAGCAGTAAGTAGGCTTATAGTTCATAAAACCAGAGTTTGTTTAAAACTGTGGCTGTGATACCTGCCCTTGGTACAACAGTTTAACTCAGCACTAGGTGCCAGGTATAGTCTTAAACAACACTGTAATGCAGTCCTTGATATCCCCCCATGAAGACACTGTGTGCACAATGCCACTCCCATTTAAAGTATTTTAAAATTACTTGTTTTAATTCTGTTTCCACTTTCTTCATTTTTTGCAGTTGTTGTTCCAAATAATGTACAGTCTTTGAGGCTTCAGTACTGCTGTGCTCCAGTTCTTGTATCTGTGCCATCAGTTTTTCTACCTCTTTATCACGAGTTGCAATTTCTTGGTGTTTTTGCTCCTTTTCTAATAACAGCTTATTGTAATCATCCATCTTCCCTTTTATTTCTGCTTGCAAGGATTCTACCTATACAGAAATGACATTATACAGATATTCAGGCAATATAGCAAACCCAATCGGAAGCAAGAGTAGTTTCATGGCAAAGCAGGTGGAGTTATACTATGGCCTTTAGTATGCTAAAATTACAGATGAAAATAAAACCAAATGTGGACAGAAAAGATGAAAAAGTAACTTTCTGAAATCTTGTTTTCCAAGTGCAGCAGCTCTTAAATACACATTGGATTACTCTCTCAGAATTTGCAGCATTCTAGCAAAGTGCGGTATGAGGACATACTCTCAAGGACATCAAAAGTGTGAGGGTTTTTTGTTTGTCTGTTTGCTTGCTTAAGATTAAAAAACTCCAAGATTACATGAGTTACTACTAAATCATTAGATGCATTTATGTAACCTCAGAACCCTCTTCCATTACTTCAAGGAATTCCATTTTAAAGGAAGCTACTAAGAATTGAATGACAAATATGCAATGTAACATACTCAATGTCTACACATGAGAGAATTAACAGTAGTCAACATAGAACAGGTATGTTCAATAACGAGGAGGATAACAATTTTGCATTTGAGCTCACTGAGATCCAATCATGCACAGAGCTGCAGGAAAACAGTCACTGATTCACCCCAGTAATTAAAATGAAGGCAAGGCTAAGTGCTTTGGTGCATAACAGAGATAGGAAAGAACCATATATGACAGACAGACTACATAAGAAGTGATAACGTCATTAAGCAAGAAAGCAAGCTTGGATAGAAAAGCAATGGGAAACCTTCTAAAGGAGAAATAATTTGCTCAATACCATTGAGCAAGAAATATGAGATTTTACAAAATAAATGCTTTGATCATCAATAAGTATCTGAATTTATGCAAATTCCACTTCAATATTATGAAAGAAAAATCCTTTGTATTAATATAGAGCTTTACATCTCCAAAGTATTGTACAAATATTAACTAAAGCAAAAAAACCCTCTCTATAGAGTTAATTTAGCAATAAGCATAAGAATGAAGCATTCCTGTACAGGAAATTAAACTGAAAGCTGTTCCTCACTCCCTGCACTAGTTCTGTCACCCTAAAACACATATTCTTGTCTCTCAGTCAAGGTAAAGTAGCCTTGACATATCAAGCACAGGAAAAAAAAAGCCAAAGTAGATCTAACTAATGGAAGGGATTGAAAGGAAAAGGAAAGAAAAGTTTAAGAGATGTTCATGCTGTTTTCCATTCATAGAATCAATTCATAGTTTTATATAATGTTCATTTATGTGAAAAAAACGCAACAGCAACACAAAAAAAAAACCCCACAAAAAAGCAGAAGTTAATCTTTGAGACCAAGCATCAAACAAATGAACATGTGAAAAAGAGGACTGATTTATAAACTTAAATAGGACAAGGCATGCAAACAAAGAACATCTTATTTCAACTGTATAGCTGGGAAAATTAGACATATTTAGAATCCAGAAGTCATCCCTAAGGTGTGTTTTGTAGAGCAGAGTGTCTGTATTGTTGTCCTCCTCAGTTAATTTAAACCAGACTCATATGCTGTGAAACTTTACTGTAACGCAAATAAAATATTTCCTTCCGTCTCCATATGAAATAAGTATACCCTCACTGCCTAAATGGAGACCAGTAAAGCTGGGGGAAAATCTGCTCTATGGGTGACAGCTAAGAAAAAAAATTAAACAGTCACCCGAGACAATACAGGTTATGGTATTTAATTGTAGTAACCAAACTCCTTTGGCCATTAAGTGTGATTTTACTCACCCTGTACTCTCTGGGCTCTCCTGAAGTCTGCAATTTTGCTGAAAGTTTTAACTGTTCTTCCAGTTTCTGAATTTCGTGCTGAAAATCATCACGTTCATGTTCCCTTTCTATAGCTTGTTCCTGTAAATGGAGCCAGAGATAATGAAAAATCTTTAAAAAACTTTGCGTTTCATTAAAATATTGAATACAAGAAAAATTTGGCATTTGCTTTTGTGGTGAAGAAACTAAACAGTGTTAGTTATTTGTAAGTGAGCACAGTAGTCAGTCCTGAAAGTATTGCTAAAATTACAGGTAAAATAAAAAAAAACACAACTTTTTTACTCCAATATACATAGAGACTACCATTAGAAAGTAATAAAAAGGACAAAAATGATCCTGTAATACTACAAAAAGGGAATTAAAAAACTAGCTTTTTTTTTTTTCTTTTACAAGACTATAATACCAAGGTCTTATTTTCAAACAAAAAGGGAAGTATCCTATTTTAGGAACCATCTTCCAAGTCTCAGTCACAAACTAGGAGGAGTACTTATCACATCCAAAAATGATGAAAATGTGGTACCAAGCTTGCTTACATCCATGAATTGCCGCTGTTTTTTAAGCTGTTTTTCAAGAACTTGAACTTGCTGTTCCAATTCAGCAACCACCAATAACTGTGTAGCTAGGTCTTCATTACTATGTAGCTGTTCTTCCAGTTCCACCTCCAAAACTCTTATTTGAGAGCGTAAATCGGAATGGTCCTTTTCTGCCTGACACTGAAGCTCTAATTTCTCTTTTGCTAAAAATTCTACTTCCTTAAGTAGACCTGAATAAGAACACAAAAATAACAAAGTTGTTACAAAGATGCATTTTATTAACAAGATAGATGCAAAGATGCATTTTATTCTACTCACATTAGTACTCCACATAAAAAAAGGGAGGAGACATCAGCTTTGCAAGGAGTAAGTCACGTTAATCAACTCCAAATTATATTATTTATTTATCATATTTTCCACATACTACAAACAATTCCAAACCAGAGAAAGAGTACTATGATGGCTGGGCTGGGGGAAAGGGGATGATTTTGAGGGCTCGGCCCTTGACGTGTAGCAAACGCAACTTTTCAAGTTCTAAGGAACTGCTGGACTACAGCTACCAGGAGAACATCAGTCCTCAAACACACTCTAACAAGTTAGGTTAGACGTTCCCTCTCATTGAGTGGGCAGCAGCAAACTTCTGGACAGTGAGGTGGCTGCCAAAAATACATTAAATAAAAATAGTGTTTGAGGAATAGACAGAAGGAATAAAGGTATAGTAATGGGCAAGACAGCCCAGTGCAGCTTTTTAACTCTAACTGGAATTTACCTAGGTAATTATTTTTTATTTACCTTGGTTTACCCAGTTACCCCCTCTTTGGGGGGAAAAGAAAAAGTCTAGAAAGTGAATATGCAAGAGAACATATCTATGAATATATATGCATGTAAATAAAATTAATCTAAAAACATGATAAGAGAATTATATTTAGATTAGACCACAAAACCTAATCATGGCAGCCATGAATGCACCAGATCTAGATGTTTGCTCCTCAGGAGTTAAGTATGCATACTTTAGTTAAGCAGTTAAAAAAAAACAACAAAAAACCCCCACCAAACCAAAAAATGATGCCTCTAAGTTTAGCACCTGCAAGTTTTACTTCAGCATTACATTTCCAAAGTCAGCATAAAACCTGATGCTTCATGTTTTGTTTTCAGTTTGATCTCCTCCCATAACTAGCCTTCCTAACTATTCTGCTCTCCCCTTCTTTTTTCTGATCTACCTATCAATTCAATTACATTTCTCTAGTCTCCCTTAGACTTCCTTCAGTTCTTGCTGTATTTTTTTAACTCTCCATTTTACATCCACTCAAATATTTTTCTCACTGCCCTTTAAATTAATGATTTTAACAGCCCCCTGTGTATCATTAGAAGCAAGCATACAACTCACTCCATCCCCTCAAAACAAAAAGCTAGCAAACACAAAGATAATGGTACAATGCACTTTAAGCCTAACAGCAGCAAAACATTTTTCCCTTTAAAAATCGATCAGTGAATTGAATATTCTTCATTTTAGTTGTTTTCTAATGTGTCACAAAAGTTGTAATTTTTTGCCATCTTGGCCATCTTATTCATAGCCCCAGTAATTCACTAATTTACAAAGTACCATTCCTCTTTGTTAAAAAAAAATTGAAACTATCAATTCATTCACTTAGTGTTACAGCAACACAAACTAGTAAAAACCCACACTCATCTTTACAAACCTGAACCTTCTTTCTGTGCTACATTAGCAACAGGTGTTCCTAGAAATCAAACCACACAAACATGTACAGGACAAGAAGAGGACATTGAATCTTTAGTGATTTAGAAGATGGAATGGGTCACATATGTAATACAGATAGTGCCTACCTTTTATTCAGCAAAAGTGTACTTCATCTTTAGTAAGACACAAAGCTCTTCATGACATGCATTGATCCATGTCTGTAATCGGACTAGAGCTACTATAGAAATGGTTTTACATCATAACCATGTGAGTTTGTTTGGCTAGTCACTTAAGCATTTTTTAAGACAATTAATATTCTCTTTTAGCAATTTTCCCCAGAGATGGAATAATTATTGCCTCAAACCTTCCTTTTAGTTCCTGCCGGGAGATTCAAAGCAGGAGTCAGACGGGCAGGCACAGACTTACAGACTATGCAATATGCCATACATTTCCATAACACAAAGATGTACTTGCATTCAACAATATGATGAAATTATTTTGTGTTTCCCATAGGAAATATTACTTGAGGCCATAATCACTGCTGTAAATAAAGCACGACATGCATTTAGTTTCAGTAACAGATCCTGAATCTGTTTACATTCTGCTTCCCTGAGGAAGAAAGGTCTGCCCCCATCTCTTCCTTTGCTTACTGGGGTAAATGAGCGTAGACTCTGTAAGCCAGGACAATCTGCAAGATGCAAGACCACTATTGAATTTTCTCTTTAGGTAATAGTAAGATACTAAGAAGATGGCATATGAGTGGTCAGAGATTACACAATGATTAATACTAACATAGGTGCGGTAATTTTTAATAAGGCTTGTAGCAAAAGGACAAGGGGTAATGGTTTTAAACTAAAAGAGGTTAGACTCAGCGTAGGCACAAGGAAGAAATTTTTTTATGATGATGTGAAACACTGGAACAGGTTGCCTAGAGAGGCTGTAGATGGCTCGTCCCTGGAAACTTTCAAAGTTAGGTTGGGCGGGGCTTTGAGCAATCTGATCTAGTTGCTGGTGAAAGGTCTAGAATGAATGTCCTATGAGGAGCAGCTAAGAACTTTGGGTTTGCCTAGCTGTGAGAGAGGGAGGCAGAGGGGTGACCTCATTGCTCTCTACAGCTTCCTGAACAGTGGAAGTGGAAAGGGAGGTGCTGAGCTCTTCTCCCTGGAATCCAGTGATAGGATGAGTGGGAACGGTTCAAAGCTGCACCAAGGGAGGTTGAAATTGGACATAAGGAAGCACTTCTTTACTGAGAAGGTGGTCAAACACAAGAACAGACTTCCTAGAGACATGGCCAAGGCCGCAAGACTGCCAGTGTTTAATTTGGACAATGCCTTCAATAACATGTTTTAACTTTTGGTCACCCCAGAAGAGGTCAGGCAGTTGGACTAGATGATCATTGTGGGTCCCTTCTAACTGAAAATGTTCTATTCTGTTCTAGTTGAAGATGTCCCTGCTCATTACAGGAGGTTTGGACTAGAGGACCTTTAAAGATTCCTTCCAACTCAAACCATTCTATGTACAACACAAGCATTTTCATTGCACTATATAGCGAAGCCAAAAGGAAGAACACAGAAGGATGGTGGCCAACAAGAAGAGGACAATGGTGGAATTAAGAGTCAGAAGAGAGGTGAAGAGAAGAAGAGCAGATGAGGTGGGGGAGAAACAAGAGGCAGACAAGAGTTGCAGAGGAATGATACAAGAGGGCTGAAAGCCAGGCAGGAGTCTACAACAGAGGCTCCTGAGAAGTGGACAGATAATTGCAACATACAGACTGTGTCCAGTCAAACACACCCCTCCCTGTATCTGGATCCATTCTCTGAAACCTAGAGTTTTTACGTTCCTCTAGTACCAACAATGGAGAAATTCACCAGAAATCCCATCCCTGGAAACGTTCAAGACCAGGCTGGATGGGGCTTTGGTCTAGTGGAAGGTGTCCCTACCCATGGCAGGGGGGGTGGAACTAGATGATCTTTAAGGTCCCTTTCAATCCAAACCATTCTATGATTCTATAAAAACTGTTTCTTGATGTCTTTATTTCTAACCTAAGCATGTGCTATGTACAGATACCTGTTATGTACTCTGCTCAGGCAGTAAAGATCTATACAACATAGCTGAAGGCGCCACTGTGGTGACATAGCTGAGGGTTGTGTAAGGTTGGCATTAGCAGAAATGGAAAGACAGTGATCTCAAATAATAAAATTTCTACTGGAATACAGAGAAATTCACTTATAGAAATACTAGAATAATATTAAGGCTGCAAATTCAAGAAGCCAGAACTATATAATGCTATTTAAATGATTCACAGATTCATCATTAAGAACCAGCATAAGCTAGTCTCGAGTTCCTACAAAATGCAAGTTGTCTATACAAATAGCATTGCATCACATGCTCTGTGGGGCTAAAGGAGTGATGCAGATGCAGAAGGAGTTATGCAGACTGCTTATTTGCACCTACTTATCGGAGTTTGATTTCAGTGGCTATCTTTGGCTTTTTTCACCCTCTATATAAACGTTTAAGATACTTGCCCGACCTTATCCTCTTATCTACCTTTTCAGCCTATGTACTTTCCTTTAAAACCTAAACAGACTTTGAGTGCGATCATTAAAATCTTTCCACAGTCACCCTTACTGATCACGTGTGCAATTGTTTTGACAGGACAGTGCTGGGGAACGGGGAAAAGCTTATGTTTGAAACAAAGTACACGTCAGAACCACAATTTTTTCCATAATTTAAAGAATCTTCCAGGAGCAACTTATTTCTTCTGTGATTCTCCTTAGACCTGGAAGCAGTCAAAAACCTTGATGCTCCAACTCTTCTCTTTGACTGCAGGGTCAAATAACCAGCATTTCAGTTAACTAGGTGCTAATTAGCTGTTGCAACCAACTACCTGTAGTTAATACATGATTCTTATTTTCTCAGACACTTTCCATTTCTAACTAAGCATAGGACTACATCAGTAATCTTCACTAACAGTATGATCACCTTAAAAGGAAAGAACCAGCTGCTTTGTTAGGGAAGACCCTACTAACTTTTGTACCAGATTGAGCTGTTCATCAGGTCAAACCGAAGATTGGTATGTCACAGAAACACACTGAGGTGTGCCCTAACTACAGACAATTTTACTTTCTGCTGATAGTGTCATACCCACTCCTCACCAAGAATTGCTTGCTCTTGGGTTAGCTCCCGGAAGCGTTCACGCATATTCTCCAGCTCCACAACAAGGCGTCGTTCAGACTCCTCTTTCAAATTCAAGGCCTCTTCCAATGCTGCTTTTTCTGCAACATAGCCTTCGATAATGCCTAAAATCCCAAGTCAGAAGGCAAATAAAGCAATAGATAAATTCATCTATTGGAAAAAAAAAAACGGCTTAAAAACATGAGTAAACATTTTTTTTTTTGCAAACAAGGCAAGGTGACAGAAAGGAAGGAGTGCAAGATGACTTAAACAGTGTAGCTAGGCTTTCTGAAGTAGCTTAAGATAAAAATGTATCAGTTAATGTATTCTAACAGATTTTATGAAGCTGCCATGTCACCAAATATCTCCGAACGCATAGAATATATATGGGGATCGTTAGGCCTTAATGGTCTGGGATCACCTCACAACATAGGACAGACTGACACATCCTCTGCTGGGCACTGAGGTTCAAAGAAACAGAATCTCCAGAAAGTAAGATCAAGTGTTAGATTCAGAGCCAAAGTAATCCAGGAATGATTCACAGAAAGGAAGGAAATAGGATTTTGGAAAGACCAAATAAGCCCAAAGGAGAATGACTGAGAAGAGGAATGGAAAGCAGATGCTGTGATTAGGGAGAGAAGCTCAACTTGAAGGACACATAAACCCTCAAAGATTCTCCTACATGAAGGCGAAGACCTCAAGTTGTAATCTTCACTAGGTGACTCAGACTGACGACACCGTGTGATAGCATCGAGATCAATAGCCTCAGCCTTTTTGTCATTCCTCATGGAACTTTATGCCTGCACAACCATCAAATGCTGCTCTAGTTTATGCTGAACCCTTCCAAGGTCAGACGGGTGGGCTGATTTACACTGGGAGTATATCTTCTTTTCAATAATCCAAGCTCCCATGTTTAGATATGCAGGAAGGCAAACAGCTATTTTTAAAATTATAGTATTTTTCACACGCAGTCAATGGTCTAAGTATAGGACTAAACACTATCACACTTGTCCAAGGAAATGCATGAAGAGAATTAGGTAGTAATTTGCAAGATCCATGCTTCAAGTAATTTAGTGATCTGAAACACAGAGAATGGATTATAGACAGGCAAATCAACAACAAAAGACACAAAAAGCATATCACAGATATTTGGAGGAATAAGCAATGAATAAACGTCACTGAAATCTCTTCACACTGGTTTCATTTTCTTACCCTCTGCTTTATGAAGCTCCAGTGCCAGCTGATTCTTTGCCTCACTTTCCTCGCTGAGGCACTCCATTAGCTCTTGGTGCTGACTAACCACTTGGGCAGTTTCCCAATTTCGTTGGCTGAATTCTTCTTCAAATTGCACATGGTTTTCATGCATTTTCTCCAGCTAGAAGTAAACAATTTCCCCATGCACCAGATCTTGGATGCACATGCAATGTAGCAATATTATAGACATCAAAACAAAAACTTTCTTAAGTTTTTATAACATTAATGCATTAAGGTCCAGGTTTTGAAGTTTCATTTCAGTACTAGGTTGACTTTGCCCAAAATCCCCGGACACTTTGGTGACTCCCTGTCCTCACATACTTGTATTTTTGCCACAAATCTTCTTTAGGGACATAAGTTTCTTTAGTCTGCATAAGACGACATATCTTTCTGTTGGCTAAACTGCTCAACCTGACAATTCCTGAGCCTCCTGAAATTCACACTATCCTTGCACTTAAATCCTTCAAGAGATTCCGGCATGTCTAATAGACAGTGAAGTCAATACATCATCAGGTTTCCAAGGCATGGCACCAGTTCTCTGAGACTATGTATCTTGCATTCCTACATGCAGTGTCTCAAGTTCCAAGGAAAGGAACAGACCGACCCTGTTACCATTAGTTTATATTTACTTTATCCTGGTGGATAGGATATTTCACATACGTAAGCAAAATATTCTTGAATGCAGCTTACAAATATGACATAGAAGCCAGATCTGGCATGGCTTGGGCAAGTGCTTTAACCACAAGTTAGCTACATGCTAGCGGAACCAGCATCAGTACCCAAAACACAAATTTAAGCACCTCGCTCTTGGAGGGATTTTTTTAAGATGGTGAATATACATTTCACACAGATGCTTATCTCTGGGTTGCATAAAATACCTGATGAGAAGATGACTTTTCAGATACATTCCTTCCCTTCACATTTTCTCTTAAATTAAGGGCTTCCTAACTCAACAAACTAATTACAGTAGCACTAAATTCAGTCCTCTAAATGTAGACAGTACTCAGGCATCCACATCAGATTTACAACTTATTTTCCCAAAGTGAATGTCTACACACTGCAAAACTCAGTATGGAAATACTTCAATTCTTTTGCAATATTGAGTCCAGCTCCTTTTATCACAATTAAGCAGTATATAATTACATTTTCTTCTTGTTCTATATATAACCCCATAACATTTTAACAAGGGATGGAGTTTTCTTGAACCTGCCTATCGACGTTGAAGAAGCACTGATGTAACATACAATAAAAACCCCTCAAAAACTCTTAACTCTTGGTCTTCTTAAGCTACCAAATACATCTAACAATCATAGTTAAAATCTACTTAAGGCAACCAACTTACAGGCCTCCTACAGGACTTGCTAAAAGGAAAAAAAAAAAGTAAAATCTCATTTATAAGAAATGATCAAATAAAGCCACAACCTTCTTTGTAAGGAACAGGGGATGCACATGCCTCCCTATGCTGATAAACTGTCATGTATTCAGACAAAACCCGTTTCTTTTTAGTAGTCAATCCTACAGGGTGCTAAATACACAAGCCTTAAAACAGGTTTCATGTTTTCAGTCTAATTATACATCTATACAGATTAAAAAGTTTTACTTGTTTAGTTGATTCTGTAACCAGTTCCAGAAGTCTCTCCACTGCAGTGCGCAAACGATGACAAATTTTCAGAATAATTTCTTCATTTTCACATGCCAATTCTGGCTTTGCAAAAACACTTTCGCATAAGTACTGGCTCAACTCGGCCCCCTCGTCAGTCACTGGAGACAGCTGGTTGTGTTCTGTGAGTGTTTCATCAAGCAGCTCATCTACTGAAGACGAGGAAGCTATTTAAAAACACAGAAAAAAAGACAAAGAAATGGCTGCTCAGATAACAACTGACATCAGATAGTGACACTACTTGATCTTGAAGATGTATTACAAGGTAAGAACTTGTACACATCAGTAACTTAATGCTGACTCTGTAATCACAAAGTTAATCTTTCCTGCCCTATTATCCATTCAGCCTTTTCCAACAATATTTTTGTATTTGCATTATTAAAATAATTAAATTGAAAGAACACTGCTAGACACCATCTTAAGTGTGAAGCAATTTTAGGAGAAACACAGAAAACACCGCAACGTCAGATATCCTCTTTCTGAACCTCATCGATACAAAAGGAAATGATTTCAAGAACATGAATTGACTACATCCAATTATGCATTTTGTACTCACCTTTTTCTAGGCGATGCTTTGCTTTGGCTTTGAAATACTGCACGAATCCAATTTCTTCCATAATACTGTGACTTTCTCTAGAATCTCCAGAAGCCAGACTGTCATCAAGGCAAAGACCAATCTTGCTACAGATAAGGTCCTCAATAGCTATTGTGGCCTTCACCAATTCCATAAGCAATTTCAAAAGATGCTGATAAGATTCCTGTAGTTTTTTCCTAGAACAAAAGCATATCAAATGCTTCAGAAGTTGTATGCACTTGATTTAAAAGAATCTGAACCTACTGGAAAACCAACAGCCTAAAATGGGTATCTTGCCATAGTCTGACAGTTATCAGTGAAGATGATTCAGTTGACTCCCAAAAAACTAAGGCCATTTTTAGAGGGCAGACTCAACAACAACAACAAAAAAAAATTAAAAATCTTTGTTTTCTCCACAGTTAGATGGAGAGACCATAACTGCAGCCACAAGCATCTCAGGCTTCCACGTCTGTGGAAGCACCACTAGGGAGAACACATCTACTACTATAGAATCACAGAATCTTCTAGGTTGGAAGGGACTTTAAAGATCATCTTGTCCAACCGTCAACCTAATTTTGACAAAAATAAATACCCATAAACAAATAAAAAACAACACCATCACTAAACCATACCTCCCAGCACTACATCAACCCATCTTTTGAACACCTCCAAGGATGGTGCCTCAGCCACCTCCCTGGGCAGCCGATTCTAATGTCTGATAGTACCTGTGACATCAAAATAACTAGGGGTGTTCTAGCAGAATAGGTAACAAAAATCATAAATAGGAAAACATTTTAGTTTTAGGAAAAACAGTAAGCCAGTTTCTTAAAGGTGAGAGAGGAAATTCTTCTAGAAGCTTGTTCAGCGTGACAGCTTCTCTAACCCACACATTCCAGAGACATATCTAACCAATCCACATTGCAGTGAAAGCCTCATGGTCTCAGAAACCTTTTTCCATTTCCTAGCTTTTTCCAAGATTTTCCAAGACAGCAGAAACCCCAAAACAGCAAAGTCCTCAACAGACCACAAGAAACAAAAAGAAGAAAAAAAAACAACACAAACTTGCTCTTCATCTCAAGATAAGTTGGTAATTAAAAATCCTCAAAAAAGCTTGCAAATAAGATCTTTATCATCATTCTACACTATCAATTTGAGTTGGCTTAGTTTTCCCTAGCTATTGGTTTCTTTATGAAAAGTGAGAAAACAAGCAAACAAAGAAACAACCACTAAGCATTGAGTAACCCAAGATGTACAAACCTTTCCTCCTTGGACTGCTCAATATCAGATCTCAACATGGCTATCAAATTCCCTCCTTCTTGGTTTTCTCTATCCCGCCGCTGAAGGAGTGTCTCCAGTTCAGAGTTGTTCTCCTCTATTTCATGATGTAAAGACTCTACTTTCTTTTCCAGCTGTGGAAAATACAATAACAATGCAAAGTCGATCATTTTGCCGGAACTACGAACTTCACCCAATGATCTTACCCTTCTTCACTTCATATATATTCACACAATCATTGTCTGCTGTTACACAGCTTTGCTTCTACACGTACTCGAAATGAAAGACAGCAGAAAGACTAAAAATGAATGATTTTTTTAAATTCTCCTTTACTGATGCTGATCTTGCTTCAGGGAGCTGCATCACTTGCGTTCAGACTCAGTGCAGAGAAGCACTGCAAATAGCTTGTAAAAACGTTGTGTCGTAGTTTAGATGGCTCTTAATTTGCTTTCCTTGTTATGCCTCAAAGACACAAAGAAATGTCCTAGTATAAATTTTGACACTGTAGTGCACAAACCTGACCCAGCGTAACTAGCACCAGCTGTCTTCTTTGCTATGTAAGCTCTGCCTGCAAACAAGTTTCTAGAAAAATGTCTTCTCATATTTATACCTTCAGATTAGACCTTGATCCCATAAAAAAAAATATATATAAAGACATATATGTATGTATATACCCACCTCTGACCCCCAGATTTTGCTGCCAAACAAAGGAGTAATGTTTTGTTAGAAACTTTGTTTCATAAGTAGGACAAATTAGTCAAAATATCTATTTGAGATGAAACTGCAAGGAAAGAAAAGCATTCTACTCCTGTGCCAACTTTCTCACCCCTCATCAAATACTGCATGAACAGCAGGAAACAATAATGCATTTCTTCCAGTAGGAGATATTCTTAAGTGTTTGTGCCAGGAATAGAGATAATAGTCTTCCTAAGTAACTGCTGTTTGTTGGGAAAACTCTCTTAAGTAACTTCTGGGACATTTTGGGAATTGCTTATCAAGGCTTCACAATAAAGCTGAGTTAACATTTTTGTTTTCATGGGATCTCTCGTTTGTACCTTGGAATCTCTCGAAAAGAACCGGTTCCATAATAGGGCAGGAGGATGGGGTTGCAATGGTAGAGCCTGGGGAATAACAGGCAGGGCCTGGGCCCCGGCAGGGCACAGTGCACCAGGACTGCCCTGTCCTGAGACACTGCCTGCTGCCAGAGCACTGTCTCCCCGAGGCAGAAGTGATGGGTTTGTGTGTTCGCTGGGTAAGCGCTGCCCTTGTTTAGTGACTGCTTGTTGCTGCTGGGGCAGGCACCAGCACCGTGTTTGGTGTCTACTTGGTTTATGACTTCTTTTCCCTCTCCTGCAATGGATTCAAACTGAGAAATGGGGGGGATGGGGATCTGCCAGAGACCTGCCCCACATCCCAACAGCTTCTCCCTCTGCCTCGATGCATAGGGACAGGCCGGCCAGGAGAAGGGGAAGCATCGCTTTGCTCACCGGGGCACCTGCAGCTCCTGCCACCTGGTATCACCCCAGGGTCAGCTGAGTGGTGGCCTTTCTGTGCCCAGCAAAGCCTTGTGGGCCAGTCGGAGGTACCTGACTGCAAATAACAACCAGAACTTCTTGTATATGGCAAGACCCTTTCTGAAGAGAGCTACTTTGGTGATAAGCTACATGATTCTCATGGTGTAGTTCTGCCTCTGGATAATGTGAGGATCCTAAGCAATCGCGTGGTGGGGGGAGATTAGACACCCTTGTTGCTCATGAAAAGCCAAGAGGCTAGGCCAATAAGATTCCCACTTACTCAGGTGCATTACAGTAATTTACAATAACTGCTAAGAAAGGTTGTTTTATCATTCATACCATGCAATCAGTACCAGTTGCAGGCCACCATATTCAATGGCTGTCCACAGACATGACTATTGGTGCAGAATCAGAACATCACATATTCCTTGTTTGTATGTTACATCCCCGACACGTGGCCAGTGATTTCACTCTAGTGAACCCAATAACTCCAAGTTACCTCCTAGGAGCAGGGAATGCTGCATCCACCAGTTGGGAGTTGAGCACAGGGCCATTGGCCTATATTTACTTTTGGATAATGCCCCCACTTTGCATCACCCCTACACCAAAGCTGTTTGCATGTGCACATGCCTGGTATCAAGCCCCAGGAGAGCTGGGGCCCATGGCAGCTGATGACACACAGGCAGTCAGGCCAGCAGTGCCAGGAGAAGCACAATGGCTCAGCAATTATCCTGCAGAGGTTAGGGGGCTGAGGGGAGGGGGGGGGCCCTCTAACCTTTTCTACTGTTTATATAATTGAGTAGGTACCTGCAAACGCGCTACCCCCACAATCAAAACATCTGGATAACTCTGGCTAATGCAAGGGGACAAGACAGGCTGTGGCTTAGCACAGCCACAACCCAAAATCCATTCACGACGTGTCTAGTGGCCGTGCTGCTAACAACTGGAGAATTCAATATGAGGATCAACAGCACCTCTGCCAGAAACACCCTCCAGGCGGATGCAAGCATCATTAAGTATAAACAATAACACAGTCTCCTGGTGGGTCAATGCCACCATCCCATGGTACCAGAATGACACACAATGGTGTAATATTATTAGTCTAAATATCACAAAGAGTTACTCTAGGCATATGACTATTTTCTGCTTTTAGTTCATGGACAGAGTTGTTGAGATTTTAAAGGATTGTGCTGTATGGATCTAAGTGACCACTCCAAATCCATCCATGGCCAGTTGCAAGAACTGCACAGACTGAACCAGCAACTTGTGGAAACCACTGGGTGGAACCCGTTTTGTGGATGGACTTGGGGGTGGGGTTGGTTGAAGCAAATTATACTTATTGTCTGTATAGGAGAAATTTGTCTGTTACAATTAGTATACTGTTTGCCATGTTTAATAAGCAATATACCATCATCTGTAGATGCCGCCTTGCATCCTACCCTTATACAAGTTGTAGAATATCATTGTGTCCCAGCTACGGACCATGCGGTGGCATGTGTCAGGGATAACAGAGCATGGTTGGAGTGAGACATGATGGAAATTTAATAGTTTAAGTCTAGTATACACGCTGAGAAAAACAAGGGAACTCAGTACTGTTGTTGCAAAACTACATGCGTACCCATGAGAACCTGACCTTCAAAGAAGGAAAACAACCAGAAGATGCAACGACGTGGTCGCGTATCAGGCGGCTGCTGTTGGCCAAGCCTGAGCATGAGCCTGGTGAGGCTTGCTGCGTGTGCTGGCCACACGTGCAGTGACCTGAGCTGGTACTGTCCCCCCCACATAAGGGGGCTGTCTCGGGGGGGAGAGAGACACGAGTACCCCCCGCCGTACCCATGGGGCTCCTTGCCATCTGCTGCTCGGCGGAGCTGCTACTGTGCTTGGGTTGGGAAGACTCTCCTAAGTAACTGCTGTTTGTTGGTAAAACTCTCCTAAGTAACTTTTGGAACATTTTGGGGATTGCTTATCAAGGCTTCACGATAAAGCTGAGTTAACATTTTTGTTTCCATGTGAGCTCTCACTTTGGAATCTCTCTAAAAGAGCCGGTTACAGTGTTACTCCCAATTCTTCCACTATACATAAAGGTCTAACAGAACAGTCTAATATACCAGATTTACATTTTGGTCAGAGCTTCTGAATTGTGAGACAAGATAGAAATGTTTTATTTTCATTTTATCTTCTATTTTGAAAACTCAAAGCTATTATTTTAATCATTGAAAAAGAACTTGATATTTCCAAACTTCCTAATCAAAACCCTTTTCAAGTTGTTCCTCTCTCTCTAAAGCTTTCTGGGTAACCTAGATTCAACTTAGATATCTCTTTTACAGGAGGCATAAAATTTTGTTTTGTTTGGCAAACAAATACTATCTTTGCCACTTCTGGATCCAAACTTCCCATTTACCTGTCATTTCCTCCGAGCTATAAGCCAGTTGGTCTAACAAAAGCTACTAGAGCACTATTTTCTTGACACAAAAATGGGATAGATAGAGGTGGCATAAATACACAGACAACCAAAAGGCAAACACCTAGCCTTCTCTCACAAAGCATTATTAATGTCCCTGTGAAATGGCTGAAGATCAGATTTCAAGCTGATACCCAGTTTCAATTTTCACGTTACTGCTGTAACTGTAGCATTCCAACCAAGAGACAGAGCCCATCACACATTACCCCTTAAAAACAAGCAATCACAAGAATTATACACACAGTCCCTCTATATACATATTGAAGAAAGGTGAGAGCACTGTGCTAAAATACAACCACAAAAACACATTTAAAATGTAGGTTTAAAATATCTTCCACGCACCTGGGTAATTATTGCTGCTTTTTCCTGCAGCTGGGCTGATAACATCATCTGCTCCTTTTGGTGAGCAGCATGTGCCTTCTCTCTCTCCTGAATCAACATGTGCTCCTTGTCATGTAGCGAGGCCTTTTTTTCAGCTTCAAATTCTTCCTGTATAAAGCCACATATGCTTCCATTTACAAGGGGGCAGGAACCAAACAAAAACCAAGCCCCAAAAACCGCTGATCAAACACTCCCATCCCTCTTCTTTTTTCCTTCTTCACCTTACTGCTAGTTAACCTGAGAAGTAACTCACGTATTTAACACCCTCAATCAACAAAACTATGCCGAAACTATGATTTAAAAAATAGTTAAGTAGGTAAATATCTGAAAGTGCTTACTGAGACTGAGGTAGTTTTAGGCTGCCAAGACAGTGATGAGGAACAGAAAACAGATGGACACACCAGGACAGAGATGGACAGAAGCCACTTTCAACACCATGCGTATTACTGGGTTCCACACAAGAGGAGTGATTTACCCAAACAAGCTGAAAATCTACAAGGTAGATGTACACAGCTATTAAATTGGGGTCTCACTTGCCTCAGAGTGCTCTAAAGGAAGGGATTACTACAAATCTCCCACTCCTGCATCCGCAAATAGGGGAGGTGAAACAAGGTCCTGGGATCCCTTCCCAAAGAGGCTAAAAGGAAGTAATTGCTTCTGCAACACAAGAACAGGGAAGTAAGTCTTCCTGAGCACAGTATAAAAAAATTGTGCACTTTGATCTATGAAAACCAATACACTCCAAGGTGATAGCTGCCTATTTTTTATTGGTAAATCAAGAAGACAATTTTCCTCCAGAGCATGAAACAAGACTTCAGGGCAGAACACATGTAGTCACCTGAGCTGTCCTGGATCCTTTGTGGAAGACTCAGCCAGTCCTTGCATTGACTAGAACAACCCATCCATCACCTGCTTGCTGCGACCGTAAGGTCTGACATCATAGCCAAGATCTATACTGGCACTTGGGCAATAACAATACCAACTTCTACCCAGAATCCCTGAGGCAGAGCAAGGCAGAAGAGCCAAGTCTGCCCAGAATTATAGACTCAAACAGCAGAACGCTTAGCATTTATCAAGATACAAATGAGCATACACTAAGGAATACGAGGACTTTCCTTGAGCAGCACAGTAAACTTGCAGACTGTCTCTTAAACAGCCTATTTATTCTTCTCAGAAGCCATGCATCCACTAAAAGAGTACGCCAGACTGTACAAAGGAACTCTCAATACCCTAAAATCTGCAAGGGGAAGCAGGAGGAAAAAGGCAAGTAAACCATCTGGCACGAAGACAACCCCATAAATGAGCATAGGGGAAGTAGGAAGGGGAAGGCTCATTGTAAAAACCTGTGTCAAACCATTATATAACTCAGCATGACTTTGCGAAGAGATCCAGACAGTCTCTTCTGGGACAAAACACCAGTCATCTAGGTAACAAGAGAAAACAAAAGAACAGAGACATCTGTACTAGCAGAAGAATTACCTGTGGCAAAATTTCCATGAGAAGAGAGGTTTCTGGTGTCCCAAATGCTACTCAGTAACTAAAGCATCTAGGCAGCACAAAGGAGAGAAAAACAGGAATCACTTCTGGAGTATATGCATAAGTCAGTCCAGTCCCAATTTCCATGGACTGAAGGCTGGGGTTCAGCTGAGGACAGCACTACTGAATGTACCTCCAGCAGCTTTTCATGATACTCTTGTGTCCTCTCTTTCAAAAGACAGTTGCACCAGACAGAGAAAGGTCAAAGAATGAACAGGACTCTATAGTGGGCCAGAGGCAGGAAATAGTAGAAGTTTTCTGCACATCTGCAGCACCCAGCTCTAGAGATGAGTGCAACTGTTAAGAAGAGCCCCACCTCAGTTTGGAGTAGTGACAGAAACAGTAAGTATTTGTGAAACATTCTGAGGAGAAGCAATTGAGGAGATGACAGTTCATCTAATCTAAGTTATTTGTGCTCAAAAACTTGAACTGGACACATGCTCAGTACAGCAATAATGTTGAGATGAATGTAAGCACTGCTCTCAGTGTGCTGGTGAGTTTCCCCTCTCTCTTCTGACACAGGATGTGTCTCCTCATGTAGAGCCCTACATGTACATTTGATAGCTCTACATGTGCTTGTCACCTAACCAATGAAAACATTTTGCACAAGGTTCAGAAGATGATGTACAATGTAGTAATTGCCTACAAAGATAATTTTCTGGGATAAGCATCTTGAAGATGCTCATCAAGATGAAAACTTGGAAGTCAAATGATGAACCCAGGAAAGCAGAGACTAAGAACTACCACCAAAAAAATCTCATGCACAAAGCACTTGCTGTCATCACACACTTGGTAAAATCTTAGATAAGACTGAACGTTTTTTGCCATATATACACAAGCGCAGTGAACAAGGGATGACAGGTCAAGGGCACAGTCTCTGCAAGCACCAAGAAGAAAAAGTTTCAGACGACAAACTGAACATAAATGTATGCAAGGACTCTTAATTAGAGCAAACACTTTTAACTGATTTTTGTTTCCTTGAAGGACATCATTTCACATCCGATACAGGATTTTAAGATAACCTTGTAGTAAACACTATAATTGCTTACAGAACACAGCATTGTTTCCAATACTGCATTTTCAGAAAAAACATGCTACCAGTGCAAGCTCTGAAGTTCAGTTTAATCAGACTCTACCTTCAGCTGTGCAATCTGCTGCTCAAGCAGTACCTCCGACTGACACTTCAGCAGCTCAATCTCTTCCTGGAATTGAAGTTGCTGCTTCAATTTTACCTCCTCAAGTTGAGCCAGAAGAGCTGTTCGCACAGTTTCTACCTCAGAAGCTGATGCAGAAGCATACATCTGCAGACAAGTAAGTAATATAAAAATATTTCAGCCACAATATATAACCAAGGAAAAGATAAAACAAAACCAAAGTGATACCATCAAGCTCAGCCACATTCTTAAGAGTATTTTCATAATAGTTTTCTCCAACCTTCCAAGTCATACAGCACTGTTATCTATCATCAGGGTGACTATAGAAAAAAAGCAAGTTGATAAAAACAGGTAAGAAGCAACAAGGCATTAGGTACCAAGTACCTCCCATATTCATGAGACCATCATGTCATACTAATAGAGTACTCCCTACTTGTACTTTCCAACAGACATTTGTCTAAGAGAAATTCAAAGAAATAAGGTAGAAAGAGTGGGAGAGAAACACAGAAGAGCATGTTTTGCTAATCCCATTTGAAAATTGGATTAAACATTATGCAGTTATACTTAATGCACTTATCCCATGAGATACAGCAAAGTCATCCATCAAAAATCCCAGAGAAAGGTTTGGGTTTTTTGTTCATTTGTTTTGTTGGCTTTTTTTTTTTTCCTATTATCCTCTCTAGGAAGAGTCACTTAGTCATAAGAATATCCTAAAACCAGGATTTCTCTTTAATCATCAATAATCATGAGAACTTCCCACAAAGCTAACTTCCCAGGCAAGCTATTTTTCCATAATAAGTAAAGAGAGTTTGCAACGTGCTCCACCCAAATGGAAACCAACAGCAGCTCCAAGGCCTAACAGTCCAAAAGAACACAGGGCATCTCCTCAAACCTAAATGTTTTTTGTGAGGTGCACCAAGTAATACAAAGGTGCATCAGTGATTAAGGAGCTATTTAGCTCACTATCCAACTTTCAAGTTAGTAAGTGAAAAAGCAAAAGTAAGTTATATTTAAACACGACATATGTTGTTTGGTTATAGCTGGTTAAACTCATTTTGTTTGTGAATTCACCAACATATAGAAAAGTGAGAAACCTTAATCACTTCAGGATGATTGCATCAATATAAGTCGGATTGTATAAAAGACTAAATAAATAAAGATCTTATTCCATTTCAATTTTTGAAGAGAACTTAGTATTGATGACAAGGTTTTTAACCTCAACTATGTTTATATATAAGATTTATGATGTTTACTTTCATTCTCAAAAAGAAGAAGTGGTAAAGCTTTAAGGGCAATTAAGAAGATTTCCAAACCTCACTGAGAAAACATGTTTGGAAAAGTATTACCCACTATATTGTCTAAGAAAAGAAGAAATCAATGTTAGTAAAGTATGTTCACTTAAAAAAGCTTGAAGTGAGCAGTTACTTTCCACAAACGGTTCATGACCTAATTTATTACCCATTAGTTTTCTACCAAAATGTCAGCGTTAAAATTTTGAAATAAGGCAGGAACTCAGAAGAAAGCAAGAGTACTTCCCCCCTCCCTTGCACTCCCAATAAAAACAGCACTGCAAACTTGGATTTAAATTGGATAAAAATTCAGGATAATACACATATATCAATTCTCTTAAGTCTTTTTAGATAAAGCAAGGCTTAATGTTAACTTTTTATCTTCTTACTTCCGGACACTATTAAAAAAATCCTAAAAGCATCTAGATATACAGCCTTACCTCCAAGGTTAATAAAACTGCATTTACTTTAGGTTAAAGTACGGATTACTTTGGGTTTAGGTACTAGCAATATTCTTACCTCTTGCTCGTGTTTATGCTGTGCTTTTAGTTTCCCCAGTTCTTTTTCCAGCTCCCTGGAGTATTCTTCCTTGCGTTTCTTAATTTCTGCCTCATGAAGATCCTGAAGTTCTTGAAGTGCTTTTCTATGCTTTGCTTCCATATGCAATACTTCCTCACGTAATGTATCCAGGGCCAGATGTTTTTCTTCTTCCAGCAACCTCCTTTGATCTTGAAGTGCCGTGTCCAAGTCATCCTGTGTAAGCATTAATTCAAAAGGAGAAGAAAAAAATAAGGCACTACTAATTTTGTAAACCATCTGTAAATCACATAGAATCGCCTAGGTTAGAAGGGACCTTTCAGATCTTTTAGTCCAACCATAAGTGTGAACAGGAACACACATACATATACACACTCTTTATATCATTGAAATGGGTTTACTTTTCCTACTCAGTAAAAGTTTTGTAAATCCCCAGCTTTTTCCTCTATCCATGACAGCACTCCCCATCAGCCCAATCTTCAACTTGTTCTTTTTGAAGTTTTTTTACAATCAAGAATAATCAAAATCCAGATTTTAAGGTAAGTTAGCAAAGATAGGGCAGAAGAAAAATGTTCACCTTTTCCCTCACAAGATCTTCCTCTTAGCCTTTATGGGCACAGAAATCACGTATAATCATAAGTTTGGGAAGTGAGTATGGTGACAGACAAATCTGAAAAACTACATCTCTCTCTGGAAGGCTCTGATTTTTTAGCAGTGATCCAAGCCTTCGTACCTCTTTGCCTTGCAGAAGTCTTGGAATCATATTTTCCTTTCTGAACTCTAAAGGAGCTGACACCTCTGCCCTGTCAAGACCAAAGCTATGGACTTGTGTTAAAGGCCCTAAAAGGTCCACTCACTCACTACCCATCTGGGACCTTTAGAGATACCTTTCTTCTATTCTTCCCCTCGAGAGTGTGCCACTAGGGAGAATCTTTGGATTCCTAGAGATGTAGCTTAATTTACACAATTATATTTACTGTGTTCTAATAAATTCTGAAGAATTACATGGTAACTCTATCAGACAGAGAAGCTCTCAGCCACAAAACGGATAACCTCCAATCTAAACTACATTAAAAAGATTTACTTCATTTGTATTTTTCCACACACTGTGATAGAGAACTCATTAGTCTGAGCATTTGGGGAAGGAGGTGGGGCGACAGATGCACTTAATTTTCAGCTTTGGTTTCCTATTTCAGCTCACAATATGGCCACTGGCCACACACAAGTGTTCGTGCTGGCACAAAGGAGGCTGTAGAAACACAGACCAAGAAAACCAGGGAAAAGGTGATACCACAAAATGTACTGTGAAATTTCACCTTCTATGCCAATTTTTCTTTGGCTCACCTTATAAGCTTCTTCTGCTTCATCATCCATGGCTTTACGTTTCTCCACGTGAACAGTAGCTAGCTCAATTTTCAAATTATTTTGGGAAAGCTGAAGTTCTTCAGCATGCTTTAATTTCAACATCTCTATCTCCTGAAGCAAGCGTGCTTGATCCATTTTATCCTTTTCATGGAGCTGTTCTGTGTACTGCAGCTTCTCAAGAGCCCGATTGTGTTCATCCCTTATATTCTGAATTTCAGATAAGTAGGATGACTCCAAGGAATCCAGATTTGATAAGTGTTTCGACTCCAGCTCATCAATTTGTGCCTGATGCTTTGTCTGTAGTTCAGCAACACAAGCTTCAAGCTGATTCTGCTGTTTACTTTCTAGTGTAGATTTAAGTGTCTCAATTTCAGCTTGGTGCTTTGTCTGAAACTCAGCTGTAAGAGACAAAACTTCTTGCTTGTGCTTCTCCTGCAACTGCTGTCTTTGGAGTTCCAGCTCATCCACATGTTTCTTTTTCAACTCTTGGAGAAGAATCTCTTGCTCAGTTGTGAATTTCCGAGTCATAGCTTTGTGTTCTTCCATAAACCTATATTATTTCAAAGAAAGTTAAGAGAATATTGTCAAAATGACACTTAAGAAAATGAGTAATTGAAATAATAAATAAAAATAAAAGAAAAACAAGTAGGCCTTACTTAGCCTCCACATATTTTTCTTTGTTTCAAATAGAGAACTAATTCAAAACAAGACACAAAGATGATTTCATAGCCACACTATTAGAGGTTTATGTAATGTTACTTGATAGTATCTGGTTACTACTAGGTAGACTGAAACCCCTATTAAGTTACTCACTAATATAGAGCAACATATAAACATTGTTCTCTGAAAAAATACTGCCATATAAGAACATCTAGGACACGGTATATACATTGTCTACATCTCAAATGTGTTCTCAGCAAGTAAACAATCTGTCATAAGCAAAATGTCTAAAAACATCTGACAAACCACTGCGGAAGTGTACGTGGGATACCTGGGGCTCCTCTGAACTCAGCTTCCTGAGGTCTGCTTAAAGCATGATGCAGATGATTTAGTATCTGAAATGCTGCAATCTACTGTAATCATTAACTATAGTATTTTTGGATATATACACCAATAATTAAGAAGTGATTGGTTATTTAAAGGCTAATTTCCTGCTTTCAGTTTTCTTACTGTAATTACTTCCCCAAACTTGTTCTATGAGCATATGTTCAGGGAGGAAAGAAGGGATAAATCTGAAGCAACACATGCAAATACAAACACGTAGTTGTTTGAATATTTCCTTTAATACATTAAAAACAATAGGGGTAGGAAGGAGAGGAAAACCCAAGCAGTTGCAACCTTCATGTCTAACCAGAATTGAAGAATACCATAAGCAACCCATCAACCTCAGCATTCAGTGGATAACACAAGCTTTATTCACCAGGAAAAACTTGCTCAAATTCATTTAAGCTGTTTGAAAACACTTGAAAAAATATAGAGATTTTTTCCACTTACGTGTCCTGTAACACTTCCCCTCCTCCAAGGCTAGTATATGACTTTTCAGCTGTGTGTTGTATTATTAACTATAACAGGCAGAACTTCACTACACTTCATTTGATTTGCTTGATTTATTTACGTGAAGCAAAATTCTATAGTAGTTGACTACACTTCATTTGATTTGCTTGACTAGCTTAATTTATTTACGTGAAGCAAAATTCTATAGTAAACCTACAGTAATGGACAGCATTACTGTTCCTTGGTAGAGTAAGCTTTACATACATAAGTTAGCTGGTGCCATCAAGTAACAAACCTACACCACTATGACTCATGAAGTCTAAAATAAGAAAAAATAACAATAAAAATGACTGAAAGTGCTCAGATACTGAGGACTTACTTGTTTTGTGCTTCCCTAAGTTTCAGTGCCCATTCTTCCTGCAGACAAAGTGTGGCCTTTTCCATTTCTTTTGCCATGAGCGCTCTGGCTCCCTGCAGGTCACTGTCATATTGCTCCAGAGATTTCTGTGCACTTGCAAGGCTGTCCTCTAGTTGCTGCAAGTTGTTTTGCTGCTCTTTTACCAACTTCTCCAGTTCTAGAATTTTGGCAGCTTGGTGATCTTTAAGCTGATTCATTTCAGCTTCACGAAGTTCAAACTCCTTTTGTAATTTCTGTTTCTCATATTCTGCTCTATTTTGCAACTCTATACGTAACAACGATAACTTCTCTTCTGCCAGGATTCTCTGGTCCTCGCTTTCACATTTCCATTTCTTCTCTTTTTCTTTGTACATAGCCTCTATTTTCTGGACTTCTTCTCTGGCTTCCCTTAATTTATTCTTGTGATCCTCAGCAATTTGGCATTTTACCTGTGAACATAGTTATGAAAAAAATGCATAAAATACCAAAACCAAACTGAAGTGTGTGAGGTGAATGTTCTCAGGCATTGAAGGTCTTGGAGAGATTCAATTCTTGCAGTGAAGTCACCCTTCCAAATAAAAGTGAGGCTGAAATGTCAACTTACAGGTACTTCAATTCAGGACACTATTAAAAATTAACTGGACTAAGGAAGATTAAAAAAATTAAGGAAAAATTCTGGAATTAATATGGTACTCCATGTTGTTTTCTCTTGGGGACACTCTTCTTCATTTCAGAAGTTCAATATATAAAGCTACAGGCACATTAGGTATTCATATTGGACATGATTAAAAATCTTTTAAATCTCTCCTCTCCTTATACATACCAGTGCTATTTTATATGCAATGTCCAAGACCGTGATTTTGTACGTAGCATAAAAGCAACATAAAAAGCATGTAGCAGAAAAACACAAACCGAAGCACCAAGTGATTGGTCAATGACAAAAGGGAAAAAAATACTCTAAAAATACACTAAAGGTAAATAAATAAATAGTGAACTAAGGAAAGAACAGCATAATCTCTTAAAAGAAAATTAAAAGCTAATATGAGATCACATCAGTAAGAAGTATACTCTTCAGTTTTCACTTTGAAGTTTTGTTTTGAACAAATATTTAAGCATTCATTTATGCTACAATCTAAATGAAGAGGCGCAAAAGAATCCGAAAACCCCAGATTTTGATTAACACACAATCCATGAAAATTTGGGGGGGTTGAGAGGGGAGGTGTCAGGCACTTGAAATAGGCAACTGAGGAAACTGGCTTGCTCTGTTCCAGAGAGCAAGAGACCAGAGGCAAAAAAACCCAACAAAACCCACATATTTCCAGAGAGTGGGTCAGCACGCAGTACAGGCTCATTTGAAATACTGCATTCTGTAGATGCTTATGTTTTACCCAGCCAGCAGTGCCACAAAAAAGTTACTGCAGGTGGCAGGAATAAACTAGCAGTTACTGGAAACCTCACTACTGGAAGCTTCAGCTGAGTCTCTATGCTGTCTGCGACTGTTTTCTCTGGCCTTCTCTGTTTTTAAGTCTGAAAAAGCATACACATATCTATCTCTCTTTTAAAGTGAGGAAAGGAGGACTTGAGAAATGAGAGCTTCATCCATCTAACTTGCATAAGTATTCAAATATCAGAACAAATTAAATAATAAATTAACATCCAATCTTAAGTTGTCCTCAGATAGGAGAGCTGAGGTAAGAGGGAAACTTGTTTGGGGTGAGGGTGGCAGAGCCCTGGCAGAGGCTGCCCAGGGAGAGTGTGGAGTCCCCTTCTCTGGAGATCTTCAAGCCCCACCTGGATGCTCCTGAGTGATGTGCTCTGGGCAACCCTGCTTTGGCAGGGAGTTGGACTGGATGGGCTCTAGAGGTCCCTTCCAACTCTGATAATTCTGTGATTCCACGAAAGTGTGAGATACGATTCTTTCAACTCTAAGACTTTTGACTTACAAGAGCTACATCAAAGAAAAACAAAAGCAGAAGTCTGTTGTGCCATTCTTTCTTCTTCCCTCAGAAAATGGTCTGAAAAAATATTTCTGGTTATTTAGTTGAAAAAATTGTCCTATTAAAACCAGAAATATCTCAGAGGCGACCCATTCAGCAGAGAGGCTTTTTCTACACGCCACAGTGCTTTCTGCTGAATTCTCCATCACCACGTGACAGTATGCAAGTTCACATGTTACTTTTGCACCGGGGCACTATGACATGCTGCACTGAGATGTTCAGAGTGAAGACTTTTTGTATATGCCTGTACTGGAGTGGTATACGTATGCTTGACCCACAGCAATATAAAAGGTAGACTGGATCAACCCTTGAGGCATCCACTTCCCACACTATCTCTGCTCTTAAAGAAAAGTTTGTCTGTAGAGGAACTAAGTGTTCAATACTAAAGTGCTTTGAACTTCAATCTCATATTCCAATACTTGTGTGTATCCATCCAGTCCATTCAAAGCTGAAGCTATTATCACTAAACTAGGCACATTTAAAGGTAAGTGCTGCTTCTATCTCACAGAATCACAGAATGGTTTAGGTTGAAAGGGAGCTTAAAGATCATGTAGTTCCAACTCCCCTGCCATGGGCAGGGACACCTCCCACTAAAAGGAAGGCCATTCTCCTTGGCCTTCCTAACAGATCTGAGCTTGACCAACTCTATAGAAAACAGTACTGTACATAGAATTACCTTTTCCATTTCCTCTTTCAGATGCTTTTCTTTCTGCTCAGAAAAATCTTTTTGTTTAGTAATCTCTAACTTTAAATGCTTTATTTCTTCTGAAAGCTCTGCAATACATTGTTTCTCAGAGTGAAGGAGAGCGAGCTTAGCTCTGTGCTCTTTCTCCAGCACAGACACTTGCTCAGCCACCTCCATTTCAACTTGACGCGCTGCATCTGCTGCATCTTGAGCGCTCTGTAGGCGCAGTCTGGCAATTTCTGGTAAAAAAACCCAAAACAACCACATAAGATAAGAAACAAACTATCAAAAAGCCCCCAAAACCCACAAACAAACAGAAAACGCACCCTTAAACCAAACAATAAAATGATATAATGACATTCTGCAATTTATTTCTGTTTCACAGGTTGTTTGAATGCACAGAAATAAAGCTGGATGTTGTCAGCTACGCAGTTTAACAGTAGCCATACTAGCTACAGAAGAGGCCCCATCAGGATGATTTTTGTACTGTGTTCCACTTTATCACCATCTCTGAAATTTATCAGACAGAATAATTGGGAAGGATCATGAAACCTGTGGCAGGACTTCCTGCCCACAACAGTTACAGGAGCCAACTGTTTTTCTGGACAACGTTATAGCAGATTTATCTCCCCTTTTGCACATACTATTTATGCAAGGCATTTCCCCAAAGAGCAGATGGACAAATATCTAAACATTTTAAGTTAAGAAGTTTTGATATACTGTCCAGTATTATAAATAAATAAATGAAGAAATATAACTGCAAGTTCAAAAAGTTGTACTGATCCTTTTAACCAACATACAGTGGAATATGTAGCTATGTAGCTAACTCTAAGTTTTGGATGATGAGTTCAAGTGTTTGTGCATAATACCATGCTCACAGGAAGAGATTGCAGATACAAGAACTGCCATTATCCCTTACCTGCATCACAGCAATATATGAATTTCATATTCAACCAATACAAGTCAGTATATTTCTATAAATTGTAACTCCAAGAAAAGCAGCAACAGTTAAAAGAATCACATGAATGCATGATCACACAGGAAGTCTAATTAAGTTTAGCCATAGGAAGAACTGTAACCTGAACTCTACAGCAAAAGGTACCTACTAGAAATTCCGCTCCCCCTAAATACTTTCCCCTCTTTGTTTGAAAAATTAATCTCAGTATATATGCCAACTAGTGGAAAACACAGGAGGAAAAAGAAATATTAATGTTAAATGAGCAGAGCACTTTCAAACCCGCAAAAGGAATACAGGCAAAAGAAGCATGGAACACAGAAATGAGTCTGGTCTATGGAATAGACTGAGAACTGGCTTATTTCATGCAAATGCGAGAGGCATTTAACATAGTTGATGGACAACACTACGAAATTTTCAAATAAGTATTGATTCAGGAATTGACAGTGTCCATCTAGGCATCAACAATGGAAATCTGATCAACTCATTTTAGCTCCATGGTTCTTATAAGCTTAACTACAGAATAATCACTGATGGACAACACTACGAAATATTCAAATAAGTATTTAGGAATTGACAGTGTCCATCTAGGCATCGACAATGGAAATCTGCTCAACTCACTTCAGCTCCACGGTTCTTATAAGCTTAACTACAGAATAATCATTTTCAGGTTACCACATTTTTGGAAGTGCAATTCAACATGCCCATAGAAGTCATAAAGCAAACTGCTCAATGGCAGGAATTAACATGTGTTAAGTGTTTCCTACAGTTTAGAGTATATTAGTAACAGATTGAAAACTTCTTCAGATAAGCCTTTAAATATTTAAAGGCAAATATAAGTCACACAAGGAGCTTACCATTTTACTTCCCAGTGTGTCAGCTTATCTTACCTTTAATATGTTCTTCTGAAAGTTGGGCACGGAGCTGCTCAAGTTCTAAACAATGCTTTCTTTGCATTTCCTCAATTTCTGTTATATATTTGTCCGACAGATCCATCTTCATTTTCATTAGATCCTCCTTATATTGAAGTGCAAGGGAAGACCTTAAGGAATCTAATTCATGCCTGTGGCGCTCTTTAAGTTGTACCTGCAAAGAGACAAGTTCTTTCTACATAAGAAATGGGTTAGAAAGACATCTTCAGCTTTGGAGAAAGCTGAGACACTTTCAGTGAGAGCGCTACATGAGTTGCACTGTAAGGCACTTGCTTGACACATATATATCTGGTCCCCAGAAATCCTTCTGGTTTTGCTCCATTCTCACCACTCCATCTCTACTAGAGCGGCAGAGCCCCTCAGGGTAGACACACTCTGGCACCATGCCACAAGGTAGATATGAGTTTCAGGAGCTGCTTGAAAGTACAATAGAGGAAGAAGTCCCACACGCATCTGTGGGACATGCATTTGTCCCACATGCATCTGTCAATAGAGAAACTATTGACTCTCAACACTGAAGACCCCTTCTACACACATCACAAAACTTAGAAGTAATGACCTATGAACGCAGTTTCATATGTAGCTAGGTAACAAACAGCAGCAAGAAAAAAGGTGTGATGTATACATTTCTTGTTTATAACTTTTTTTGTGCGTGTGTGCAATTTACTGATGAAATTGTGCTCATGATATCTTGTCTATGTCTTGTTTGCTTGTCATTCCCTCATTAAAAAAATTACTCTTTTTATAATTTAAAAAATTAAAATATAAAGAAAAGAAGGAAAATTCCTTTTTGAAACTCTTAGGCAACTTCAAATAAGTTGAGAAAAGAAGTCAAGATCTTAAATTACAACAAGGTACATGGAAAATAGGTGCATAAATAGAAGTTGGACCAAATTAGCCTCTCAACTTGAAAAGAGCACACAGCAATAAAATGCACAATTACTACAGAAGCTATATAGAAGAGGAACACCATGAATTTTGCACTTGTGTGGAAGAGTGTCAATAAGCTCCTTACTAAGCACAGGATAACCCAAACAGAAGACACAAAATTACAGAACACCATGCTTCATCTGTTCTGCTAGTTTGAGAACTATTTAAAATTGTTAACTTATAATATACTTGTCAAAAATAATTAAGCCTTAATAAATGTGTCAAATTAACTAGCTCTATGCTAAGAGCTAGGAGTCAGGCATCAATTTACATACAGGTCATATAATGAACAGTAAAACTTTATCAAAAATACTACCTGATGTTGTTCCAGCTGTTGATTTAGCAGACCAAGAGTATCTCTTTCCTCTGTCTCAGCAGTCTCTTCAAAAACTGCAACAGAACTGAGGAAAGGGTTTAAAGTTTAAGACTGCACCGTGTCACAAACCAAGTTAAATTTACCTGTTGACTTACAACATAGCACTGAAAGTAGGCACAGAGCAACTGGAACAACTGCTCAGGACTGCAGACTCATGACTTCCAAATCCCAATATATTTAGAGTTTAACATAATTTTTATATATATAAAAAAGTAATGGAAGCATGCTGTCATAACATGAGATGAAAGGAAAAAAGAATAGATCACCTGCTGTCCCCTGCTTGATCTTGACTCACTTCCAACTCTGACAGTGAATGTTCCTCCAGTCCTTGCAATCTCTGATGCAGCAATGTCAATTCCTCTCTGTAGTTTTCTTCAGCAACTCTTAATTTTTTTTCAAAATAAAGTCTCAACTGTTCCAGTTCAGTTTCATGCTCACATTCTCTCTGCTGCTGCTGCTGTTGAAATTCTTGTTTTAAACGCTCTATTTCTTCCACTCGTGATGCACGTGCCAGGAGCTGCTCTTTTAGCTCTGGAATGGAGGCAAAATCAACACAACTACTCCAAAGTACATATCTTTAGGCTAAGGCATTCTGTGAAGATCAGCTGTATTTTAGTTGTTGAGATAGCAGTAAAATGTTATCCAACAAACTAGATAAGAAAATAAACTTCAGAAGGGAGTAAAGCCATTCAGAGAATTCATCCTCATGACAAGAATCAAAATTAGCAGCAGACTGTTAGCCCTCCTCATTTCCTTGTGCTTCGGGTCTGGGCTACTGGCATGCAGAGTCCTGCAATACTGCTTAATCTTCACACCTGCTTCTTGTAGCAACCAGAAGCAGCAATTTAGTCAAGAACAGTTAATTTACTCTGGGGAAAACTACACAACAAAAAACCATCACTAGCACAAACCATCCACGAAAACAAAATCAACAACAAAAAAATCAATTCTGGATTACTTTAGTGATGGTTTGGCTATCCATCATTAGCTCAAGCAGAGACTAAATTTGAGAGAACCATCAAAAAAAAGAAAAAATAGTATAGAATGCAGAAGAAAACAGTGATCAAGGCTGGTTCAGCAAGCTACCCTCCTTTCAGAGTCAGGGCAGTGGCCAGCATTACAACATATTCATTAACTCTTTGAGAGCTTTCTTCCCCATGTTCTGTATCAAAGAAGCAGTAATATATCAGGAAGGGAAAAGATAGGAAAAAAAAGGACCAAAATCATGAGAGGGAATTAAAGTTTCCCAGGTGGCCCAACTTCTGAGATGACTTAAATTAGCTGAATCCCCACACAATCAATTGGAGATGGAACTGCATTTCACAAAGAAAGAACTTGGAGAAAAGCACCTGCTTATGTTATGCAAGAAGAGAAACTTCAGAAACATTTATGAAAAGAGAGGATGCCACCCAGGAAGCAACACAGCTGACTGTCACAGTGTTTTTGTGTAGCAAACCAGCAAATGCACACTTGGCATGAAAAATTATCACAACGAGCATGCAGATAGCAAGAATAAGAGAAATAAATATATGCCTCAAGCCTGCT
Organism: Calidris pugnax; assembly: GCF_001431845.1. Lineage (NCBI taxonomy): Eukaryota > Metazoa > Chordata > Aves > Charadriiformes > Scolopacidae > Calidris > Calidris pugnax. The sequence goes on from NW_015090908.1 coordinate 288,301, forward strand.
TCCAAAGGGAGAAGTTTCCAAGCACAGGGACCAGAGGAATCAAATGACAAGCAGGGACCAGTAACACCACCAACAGGATAGACAAGGGAAGCCCAATCTGGCACAGGTAGTTTTTTGGCAAAATCTGCCAGCACAAAAGTATCTCAGAAAAGTGTTTAACAGTTTTGAACTGGCATGTCACTCTTAGATCAGAGCATCCATCCTATTGTCCAGCTGCTACGTTTTGAATCCACCAGCACAAGTCCTCAAACCGATCCAAATGCATTGTCAAATGATCACTCAAGTGAACAGGAGTAAAACAAGCAACCTTTAAGATCCCACACACCAAAAGAGATACCCTCACCTGCACCATGGGCTTGCATTCCAGTCTCACCATCTCAAGCACGATGAATAAACAGAAAGGGTCCAAAGAACAGGAATGTGAGTGATTAGGAAGATTAAAAGATATTTGAAAGGTTAATAAAGATTAGGGCTACAGAAAGGACATAAAAGAATTCCAGCAAACTGCTATCTGCTATAATTTTGTAATATCAGAGATCTGAAAAAGTCATGGTAAAGTCTGACTAGATAGAAAAACTATTTATTCAATTTGACAAAAAAAAAAAAAAAAAAAAAAAAACCAGTCTGACAAAACCCAATTAGACTTCAAAAGCTATTTACAGTTATGTTATTTAGAAAATCTGAAATTGCATTTAAAACCAAAGGCAAATGTAATATGCTTCAACTACCCCAGCAGCAATAAAGAACAGCACCTAATGTTACAGTCTCAATACAAGGTGAAAACACACATGATCAAGGTAATATCATGGCCTCTAGCTTTTTTTTTTCCAAAATTTCTTCTTTCCTCTGTGTGTGCAAAAGGATGTATAGCACATCTGAGACGTCCTGCTTTATTTCAACTGAAAATGTGTGTCATCTCCAATCACTACACTGTAAAGTTAACTTTTGTTTAATACACCTACATCTTAGAACAGATCTATAAAGTACACAATATCAAATTTCAGCAAGTCATTATTTTCTTTCACACTTTAAATTTTTTTTTAAGGTTAATGTAGATAAATATAAGACCAAAAAAACCCCCCATCAAAACCACAAACCCACAAATCCCCCAAAAATCTTCATATTTAACTGCTGTGCACAATATTTTCCTCTTATTTTTTTTGCTTTTAGGTTTAGGGGAATTGTTTATTTTTTAAACAGAAGCATTGTTATGGAAAAAGGCAGTTATTTTTAGATTTATAGAAAAACAACATTATAGTTCATTCTGATTTCAGAAGCCTCACCTGAATGTTTTGATTTTACTTTAAAAATAGAGATCTTTTTAACCCAAGATTCTTTTATATGTAAGAATTAAAAGTCTTTCAGAAGATGATGAACCTCCATTTTGAGTGTCAACAAAAAAGCATTTCATTTAATTCACCTCAAAATTGAAAGGGAAATTTCTACGTCAAGATATAACCTAATTACACCGTTTCTGAATATTTCTGCCTTTTTTTGTAAATAGACTTATCTCTCTTCTATCTCTTATCTCTTCAAATAAAAGAAAAGATATCAAGGCACAATAAGCCACTCAAAGTCATAAACAAAGTGGTGATCTTCACTGTCTCCCTTTTTCTCAATTCAGTTTTCTCAACTGAATTCATACCACTTCCATACTGAATGCAAATAGGAGCATGTTATTGCATTGACAAGCATCTTCTCATTTTTTCAATACATTATACTTAATTTGATATTGTAAAATTTCATGAGGTGCAGGAACAGAATGGGAAGGGAAAGGAAAGCAATAGGAGTGAGCTTTTTCCCACAGCTATACCATGCTTTTTGACATTGCAGAAACCAACTAGACATCTGACACTGACTCACCTCTCACTTCAGAAACAGCTCACTAGGGTGCAACCCATTGACACCTCTGTGACCTACCCGTGTGTTTCTGGTACACAATTAGAGTATTTCATGTCAATAATGCATACCTCTATAAGAAGAAGAGGCAGAAAATGAAATACATCAATTTTGAACATACCACTTAGCTCTTGCCGATTTGCTCGAGTACTATCAAGCTGAGACCAAAGCTGCCCAATTTCTTCTTGTGAACGAGTCTTGAGTTCTTCATGCAAGACCTGAAGTTTCTCCAGCTATGGACAATATGTCCAAAAAAAAAAAAAATAAAAAATCCAAAACCAACCAAAACTACCAACCTTTTCAAAACAATTTTGTTCTAATTGCTTATTTTATATGCAACAGACAGTTCTGGCAGAACTAGGTGATAACACATAGTGACAATTAGACTCTCAGTTCCTGACCCAGGCTGCCAGAGATACTGAATAGCACTTAACATTAGACCCACTCCTCTAAGAGAGAGGAGTTTGCTTCTAGTGCCATATTTATCATCACTGGCAAAAATAAGATTATTAGCTAGATAAAAATGAAACACAGTAACCACAAAATTAAGCATATAAACACAAAGGAAGAAAAAGCACCAAATGGCACAAAGGCAATTGCATTCAAAAGATGTTGAACCACTATAGAAAATCCCAGAGTATCTACCTACTTCATGAGATGCATTTCAGCTTCTCAATAAAATCCCTAAATACAAACAAGTCACCCAAATGAAATGCATATGTTCTAGTTTTCGTTACATTCTATACAGAGTAATCAACAACTCCAAACACGTAAAGAAATCTTACTTACCTCCTTCTCAAGACTCTGTTCTTTTTCTTGGCTTTTCATCTTCATATTTTCTAGGAGTTGGTTATGTTCAGTCTGCAGCTGTTCCTGTAATTTTGTAATGGCTAACTGGTGTTGCTTCTCCAATTCGACACGTTTTACTAAAATTAAAAATGAGTTCTGTTATACCACCATCCTTGTTACTGAATAACCTGCACAACATTTCTGCAATTAAATAGAAATGCATGTCCCTGGACTAGACTACTAGCTTACAGGGAATCACAAAAATACCTGAATAGTGAAGTACTTGAAAGTCAAACATTTCCACACTACTTCCTAGTTCTCTGCATCCCACACTGGTAGCCAAGATGTAAACAACAGTAGTGGCAGAGAGATGAACATTTGCTCTCTGCATAAACAAACAACCATCCTGAATGAGAAGGACACATACTTGGACTAGGGAATCAAGTGTTTTTTAATGGTCTAACCAAAGAACTTCTCCTATGACCACACTCAACAGCAGGCAGTAGCAGATATGGACAAGAAGGACTAGGTTGTGTCAAGTACACTCTGCCTTTGCACCGAGCACTCTCTGAACCCTGTAAACTTGCTCCTTCCCCATTTGGCCAACAAATCTTGACCTTCCCAGAAAGAATCTGCAATCAAGTGACTGCATTTCCACCACAGTGAGCTGCAAAAGATGCTCATCTTCATGGAACAGACTTTAACGATACAGGTTCAAGGAAACTTGTAAAAGTCAGTGCAGGCTGGGGAGAACAAGCCATTGCTACAAACACATCCTCACAGCAGCCAAAGGCAAGCAACACTGTGAAAGCATCCAACCCTTGGCAGGTCAAAAAGTCTCTTCACTTCTCAAACCTGGTCTTGCTGCCCACCAGAAAGCATCATCCAGTACTTTTAACACCACATTTCCATTTATTTTAACAGAGTATTGTTTCCCACGTCTCTTACTCGCGTAGTGCTTCAGAGGCTAGGCAACCTGACTGGCTATCTCTTTTCACTTCATGGCACACCACATCTTGTGGCTCCTTTTCATGACATCACTGACAGCAAATCTGACACTATCGTGATGGTCAACCATTATCTTGACAAATACGTCAGATTTTTGAGACCTACACAAACTTTTTGTAGTCCCAACTCCTATCTGCACCTTAGTAAAAAACAGATGTAGCTGGCAAGGTACTCATCCAGATTTCAAGTTAATGAAAACTCCAATTACAATAGTCTCAAAAACATCACTTCTCAAACAGTATTTCAAAAAGTTACTGTTCCATCAAGCTTTAACTATTCACAGTCCAAGCCCAATTTTTCTTTTCTTAGAAGAATCTAAGAATCTTCTATCCAAATCTGCTGTTACGCTATATCCCAGTAATTCACTTTCATTTTAGAAAATAAGCATCTAGCAGTTACAAGTGCAAAGACAACCCTGAAGGTTAAGTTGTGCTTAAATAACAAAGGAAAGTCTGCTTAAATCTACAGAGAACATGATACCACCCCCGCCCCAGCTTTATTACTAAAGATATAAATTCAAATGCCTATCAATGTTATTTTAGATGCTAGCATTTCACTGCATGTCACTATTAAGTGTTTGAATCATTTGTATCTTCAATGACACACCAAAAAAAAAAAGAGGCAGCAGTAGCACGCAGGAAACTCTTTTAAAAATTCTTTTAAATATGCCTAGAGAACAGACTGAAAGACAGATGCTATTATCTGCCCAACTGCCACTGACAACAACAGCTTCTTCCTTCCCATCTCTCCCCCACTCATTCCAACTTCTCATTCAGCACCTTTCCTGATCTGCAAGAACTCTGTAAAGGGTCTATCAGTCCCCTTCTCACAGCCTCAAAGTACTGTTACCTTAGCTTACAATTTTAAGTCTTTCAGTGGGAGAATGCAGAGACTAAGGTGGTGCCAGCTACCCAGCTAATGATCCAGAAGAAGAAATATCATTAAGTTACAAGGCAGTGTCCCAGCACTCAAGTGACTTAGGTCATGCCCAGACTATTACTTCTAGTCCTTGAGGCAGTAGTACCCACAGCTTCCCACGAATTCTCCTGCACCATAAGGCACAGGGAGGTGACTCAAGAAAGCCAACATGGCTTCACCAAGGGCAAGTCCTGCCTGATCAACCTAGTGGCATTCTATGATAGAGTGAGTACCCAGGTGGACAAGGGAAGCGATACAGATATCATCTATCTGGACTTCTCTAAGGCCTTTGACACAGTCTCCCACAACATCCTTCTTTCTAAATTGGAGAGATGTGGATTTGATGGCTGGACTGTCCAGTGGATGAGGAACTGGTTGGATGGTTGCATCCAGAGCATAGTAGTCAACAGCTCAATATCCAGATGGAGATCAGTGACAAGCGGTGTCCCTCAGGGGTCCATAATGGGACCAGTACTGTTCAGTATCTTCATCAATGACATAGACAGTGGGATTGAATCTACCCTCAGCAAGTTTGAGGACAACACCACAGCTTCGCCAAGGGCAAGTCATGCCTGAAAAATTCGGTGGCCTGCTATGATGGGGTGGGGGGGGGTGTGTTACAGCATTGGTGGATAAGAGAAGAGCAACAGATGTCATCTACCTGGACTTATGCAAAGCATCTGACACCATCACACACAACATCCTAGTCTCTAAATTGGAGAGACATGGATTTGATGGATGGACCACTTGGTGGATGAGGAAGTAGCTGGATGCTCACACTCAAAGAGCTGTGGTGAACAGCTCAATGTCCAAGTGGAAACCAATGATAAATGGCATCCCTCAGGGGTTGGTACCGGGACTGGTGCTGTTCAACATCTTTGTCAGAGACATGGGCAGTGGGATTGAGTGCTCCCTCAATAAGTTTGCTGATGACATCAAGCTCTGTGGTGCAGTTGACACACTGGAGGGGAGAGATGCCATCCAGAGGGAAGCTGACAGGTCTGAGAGGTGAGCCCATGCAAACCTTATGAAATTCAACCAGGCCAAGTGCAAGGTCCTGCACACAGGTCAGGGCAATCCCAAGCACAAATACAGGTACAGGCAGAGAATGCATTGAGAACATCCCCAAGGAGAAGGACTTGGGGGTGTTGGTTGAGTGCTCCCTCAATAAGTTTGCTGATGACATCAAGCTCTGTGGTGCAGTTGACACACTGGAGGGGAGAGATGCCATCCAGAGGGAAGCTGACAGGTCTGAGAGGTGAGCCCATGCAAACCTTATGAAATTCAACCAGGCCAAGTGCAAGGTCCTGCACACAGGTCAGGGCAATCCCAAGCACAAATACAGGTACAGGCAGAGAATGCATTGAGAACATCCCCAAGGAGAAGGACTTGGGGGTGTTGGTGGACACAAAGCTCAACGTGAGCCAGCCATGCGCATTTGCAGCCCAGAAAGGCAACTGCATCCACAGCTGCATCAGAAGTGCAGCCAGCAGTTCAAGGGAGGTGATTCTGCCCTTCTACTCCACGCTGGTGAGACCCCACCTGGAGTACTGCATCCAGCTCTGGAGACCCTAACATAAGAAGGATAAAGACCTCCTGGAGTGAGTCCAGAGGAGGGCCATGAAGATGATCAGAGGGCAGGAACACTTCTCCTATGAAGACAGGCTGAAAGAGTTGGGGTTGTTCAGCCTGGAGAAGAGAAGACTCCATGGAGACCTTTTAGCAGCCTTCCAGTATCTCAAGGGGGCCTACAAGAAAGTTGGAGAGGGACTTTTTACAAGGGCATGTAGTGATAGGATGAGGGGCAATGGCTTCAAACTGGAAGAGGGCAGATTTAGATTAGATATCAGGAAGAAATTTTTCACTGTGCTGGTGAGACACTAGAACAGGTTGACCAGAGAAGCTGTGGAGGTCCCATCCCTGAAAGTGTTCAAGGCCAAGCCAGACAGGGCTTTTGAGCAACCTGGTCTAGCGGAAGATGTCCCAGCCCATGACAGGGGAGTTGGAACCAGATGCTCTTTAAGATTCCTTCCAACCTAAACCATTCTATGATTCTGTGAGTGTTATAGGATGGGATGCCATCCAGAGGGACCTGGACAGGCTCAAGAAGTGGGCCCATGTGAACCTCATGAGGTTGAATGAGGGCCAGGGCAACCCCTGGTACCAATACAGACTGGGGGCTGAAGGGACCGGGAGCAGCCCTGCAGAGAACTTGGGGGTACTGATGGATGAAAAAATAGACATTACCCAGTAATGTGCTCGCAGCCCAGAAAGTGAACCCTGTCCTGGGCTGCATAAAAAGAAACATGACCAGTAGCTCAAGGGAGGTGATTCTCCCCCTCTACTCTGCTTTTTTGAGATCCCACCTGGAGTTCTGCATCCTGCTCTGGGGCCCTCAGCACAGGGTGGGTCTGAAGGAGGGCCACAAAAATGACCAGAAGGATGGAGCACCTCTCCTGTAAGGAAGGGCTGTGAGAGAGTTGAGGTTGTTCAGCCTGCAGAAGAGAAGGCTCTCAGGAGACATAATTGCAGACTTCTAGTACTTAAAGGGGGCCTACAGGAAAGATGGGGACAAGCTTTTTAGCAGGGCCTCTTGCGATAGGACAAGGGTTAATGGCTTTAAATTAAAAGAGGATAGATTTAGACTAGATATTAGAAAGCAATGTTTTATAATGAGCGTGGTGAAACACTGGAAAAGGTTGCCCAGAGGGGTAGTAGATGCTCCCATCCTTGGAAATATTCAAGGTCAGGTTGGATGGGGCTCTGAGCAACCTGATCTAGTTGAAGATATTCTTATTGCAGGGGAGGGTGGACTAGGTGGTCCCTTCCAACCCAAATTATTTTATAATAATCTGATTCCAGCTTCTGAGCCCCTCCATTCAAGCACTCATAAGTGGTTACCTTCATATTAAGTTACATTGCCAAAATGCACATAAACAGCATTGATCTTAAGAACAGCATCTCAATCTCTTCCTGCCCCCAAATCCCACCATGCCATCAGTTCAATGTATTACTGGTGGTAATAAATGCTTTCCTACTCACAGGTCAAAAAGACACAGCCCTTAAACATTCTCTTCCTCTCAGAGAAGGACAATCAAAGGAATGGTTCCTAAAATTCATCATTGAATGGCTGCAGGCCTCATCTTTCTCCAGAAATTCCTCAAGTTCTGCCATACAAGTCAGAAATGGTCTCCCAATCTGGGAAGAGGCACATATCCCAAACAATGCCAAGAGCACCATCAGCAACCCTTCAGTATTATCAAGTGCAGCTTTCCTCTTGCTGAGTTAAAAAGACAAACTCAATAACAAATACATCTCAAAGGACACCCAGCTGCAGGTTCTCAGTGAGCCTTTCAGTTCCTTTCCAATTTCTATATCCTCTTTCTGAAACCACTGAGATGGCAAGACGGGAAGCATTTCCATATCTTGTGAGAAACACAAGAGTAGTCAGTGTTGACTTAGGGCATTAAAAAAAAAAAACCACAAAATCACTGAGAAACATGCGATTCAGATAAAAGCTCTAACTCTTTGCACTGATTAAATTCTTTGACAGCTCTGTCTAATGCCTGAAAGCAACTAGTTAGGTATTGTGCTATTTTACAGAAATAGCAGCAAGACACCCACGTAGTTGAAGAAAAATTAAACTTAAGTCTGGACAACTTCATTCTCATATATAAGACATGCACTCCTGCACGTGCCAGTTTAGCTCTGTCCCTATTCAAGGCAGCACCAACTATTATTCAAAAGACAGCTCTACACCAGGACAGGAACCTATGAAGGGAAAAAAAAAAATAAAAATACAGGTGGGGTTTCAATCCGGACCATTATTCTCAAATTTTAATACCTAGCTCTTGCTGATAATTTGACTCAAGGTCTTCTTTTTCCTTCAGACACTGTTCTTTAATCTTGTCCAGCTGCAGCTGATGGCGACTTTGCAGAATTGCTACCTCTTGAGCACGCTTATCGTTGAGCATCTCCCGTAGTTCCACAAGGGCAGTTTCCTTTTCTCTTCTCAAGTTAGACTGTGTAAGCTCCAGCTGGGAGGTGTGCATATTATTTAAGCTTAGGCGTAAAGCTTCCAATTCAAGGCTGTGTAGTGTCTGTAATGAAGAAGAAAAAGGGTTTTCTCCTCCCCTGTAATGAAATGTGTTCACTTTTTTCAGGATCAGTTTCGATTGCTTTCAACTGTTAAACGCATCTAAGCTTTGCCTTTCTGTACTTGGAGAGTGTTTCTTCATGGCAGCAATAGAACCTGAAAGTTAGCTGACTTCCATTACAATGACACTTGCATAATGTTTTCAGTGCAAAGTAAAAGGCTTTCCTTACCTGTCTCTTAATTTCATTTCCTACCAAATACCTTGCATCTGTTCACTTCCTCACAACATCAGAGCAGAACAAAAGCTCACCCCCAACCTTTTACTCTCTATTAAAAAAGTTACTCATATTTGCTATTGGTTATGATTCATTGAAAAGCAAAATTCTGAGGTGGTATTGGAAACATGGAACTAAAATTCACCATGCCTCATTAAATAAGAAAAAAAAAAGCGAGGGATATCCAACAGTTAGAAATGGCAGCTATAAATAGACCAACCACTTCAATTCTTTAATAAACAAAACATTTACAATGTCTCCCAACATCCTGAAATTAGACCTAACACTAGACGTATTCTTCTATTGCCATTCTGTATTTAGTGGAAGCATTCAAAAACCCAGTAAATATTTAGAGGAAAAAGTCAGGTTTACATACATAAACACAGGTTTACATACATAGCACAAAAGCATTCCTAATTACATTAGTGGGAAAATTAAGGTGTGGGAGGGGTTCAGTATTTTTATATATTTTATAATTAATTTTAAATTAATTTTATTATTTTTTGTTAAGCTTATCAGGATGCGAAAAATGACAAAGTTTGGATTTCGTGTTGTTTTTTTGTTTTGGTTTTTTTTTTTAAACCCATCAATTTAAGCATCCAATTTTCTTGATAATTAAAATACAATTGCAGTGAGGGTCATGGAGATCTGTAGAAAATATCTACTTCTACCCACCAAGGGAACACTTCTAATTCTTCAATTGCAGCATTACGTATAAGAGCACACACAGCATGCACAAAAATCAAGGAGCTTTCTATTTGCAATAACCAGGTAACAACTACAGCAATTACTGGTTTTATTTTACCTGCAATTGGAGCTGAGCTTGCTCAATCTCTGCTTTGTGTGTGGCTGCCATTTGCTGCCGCAGTTCATCCAACAGGTGCTGCTGTTCTTTATTTAGTTCAGCACGGAGCTTCTCCATTTCCTCTTCGTGTTTAGTAATCAGTTCAGAGATTTCACGATCATGCTCTCGTTCATGTACCTGCAGAGAGATAGCCTTCTTTAAAACACGGTTAGTTAGCCCCTTAATGAATTCTTGAGCCAAAATTCTGTCTTCCTCCTGACCCCACATCAAAGACACTACGGAAAAAACATTAGATTTTTGCATTTCTAAAATAATTATATTGCTTAAATGACAAACACCACAAAACGAGTTAATTTTTCTGAAATAAACCAAATTACAGCATTTACCTTTTTTATTAAAACAATCTGTTCCTTTCTTTCTTCTTCCAGCTTCTGCTGGTTTTCTACTTTATGTTTTATTTCAGCATTTAATTCTTCTATCTGAAAAGAGACATACAAATATTTGCAATTACTACCGTAAGCATTCTGAAATCCCAGACTCACTCCTGCCATTATCAGGGTTTCCTACCTCTTTCTTGTGTGTCAAACTCACTTCAGCTATTTTGGCAAGGTGTTGAGCCTCCATTTTACCAATTTCCTCTTTGAACTGTTTCATCATCTCAGATTGTGCCTCCTGTGCAGCTTGTGCAGACTGAAAGGACTCCTGCAAGCGAGTCTCAAGTTCTAAACAAACCTTCTTCAAATGGACTATTTCTTCAGTCAACTGGCTTTTTTTCTCACTGTATTCAGTACTTTTGGCCTTTATTTCAGCATTAAGTTTACGAATTTCTAGGTTGCTGAAATTTAATCTGTCCTCATATTCCAGTCTATCTCGCTCCTGTGTATCTTTGAGGTTTTTCACTTCAGCATTAAGTTCATGTATGTTTTTCTCAAGATCCTCAATGATGCTAGCCTTCTCTGCTAGTGCTTTTTCTGTCTTTATTAGATCCTCCTCCACCTCAGATAATCTTTCTCCTAAGGCTGTTTTTTCCTTCAATAAAAGTGCCAACTTTTGTTCTTTATTATAGATATCAGCTTTGAGCAACTCCTGTTCTTTTAGCAATGTCTCTTCAGATAGAGTTTTCTGACCAAGCAGCTCTGGTACTGTCTGGTTTTTAGCCTTCTGAGCATCCAGCTCACTTTGCATTAGATCTCTTTGACTTTGCAAAGCAGCTAACTGACATGCAAAGAGAGACTGTACTTCACTTGTTACAGAATCTGAAGCTGTTTCCTGCTCCTGAACATCTTTCACTAATTTCTCCTGAGTTTGCAGCTGCACTGTCAACGTTTCTCTTTCTCCCTGGAGGTCTTTTACCATTCCTTGCCAGGTAGAAGATTTTGACGCCTGTGTTAAAGGCTCTACAGCACAGTAAGGCTGGCCTCCGTCCTCACCCTGCTGCTTTAGCAGAAACATTATTTTGTTTTCAAGTTCCTTCTCCTTCTCTGTTTTTTGAAGAAGTTCATTTTCACAATAGATTCGTGCTTCACGTTCCTCATCCAGTTCCACACGTGTGTGAGATAGTTCAGCCATTACTTTTTCCCATTTTCCAACAGCTTCTTGGGTCTCCAGATAAGATTTCTTCAAGGCTGTCTCCTTCTCACAGAGCTCCTCAGTTAGCTTCACACATCTCTCTACTAAACAAGTTGTCTCATCATCCTTTACGCCATCATGGTCACTTATTTTGTTTTGCTGCAGAAATCTATCTGGCAAAAATGAAACAAAGGCTTCTGTTCCCACCTCAGTCTCTTCAAAAGTCTCTTGAGCCAAAACACTAGGACACGTTTCCTCATCAAGGCCAAAGCTTAACAGAGGAGGTATAAAATCTCTGCTGGGTTCTAGAAGCACACTACTGTCTAATCCATATCTACTGTATCTACCTTCTTCAATGTCATAACCTTCAGAATTGCTGGATGCATATGACTCTTCTGGTCTCCCCGTGGAGAGGAGATATTTAGCCAATATGCCTTCATCACCACTGAAAAGGCCTAGTTCTGACAAGTGTTCTTCAGACAGGTTCTCTCCTTCACTTCCTTCATTTTTCTCTGTGATCTTTGAATTCTTAACTTCTAATTGATCCCTTGAGGAGGCTACTTCCAAGTCATGCTGGAACTCTAGATCTTCATGAGCTAGCTCACCTTCACCTTTGAACTGGTGCAGTTTATTCCACATGTCCTCAAGCTCTGCTCTTTGCAACTGCAGTACCTCTGGTAAAATCTGTTTTTTCCTCAATTTCACCAGCTTTTTATTGGAGACATCTTGCCTTACATCTATACTTTTTTCAGCTTCGGTCTCCAGCTTTTGCCTTACATCTATACTTTTTTCAGCTTCGTAAAGTTGCTTTTCATTTAATTCCTGTATGAAAGAATTCAGTTTCTGAATCTCTTCATTCAAGGACTGTTTTTCTTCTTTATATCGCTGGGCTTCCTTGACCTGCTCTTCTGCGTCAGAAAGTTGAGACTTAAGGCCATCAATTAAATCCTTGTATTTAGTCTCAATTTCAGATTTTTCTCTCTGGAAGTCTTCCTGTTGGTTTTCAAGTTTCTTTCTCAAATTTTCTTTATTAATTTCAGACTCGCGAAGACTACTATTTAAGTCAATTATTATGCCATTCAAGCTCTGAATGTGTTCTTCAGAATTCAGAGCACGGAGTTCTTTTTTTAACTGTTCAAGTTCATTCTTATATTTTAAAATAATTTCTTCTTCGTATACCTGCTTAGCCTCTGCAATCTCTCTTCTGTTGCACTTCTCCAGCTCAGCCCTCAAGTTCTCCAACTGTCTGCAAATATCCTTCTCATGACTGATTTTCAGCTCTTCAATATGTTGCTGTTCTTTTATTTTGGATAAAGCTATTTCAGTTTTCAATTGTTTTATTTCCGAGTCCTGGAGAGAAAGGGTACGTTGTAGTATAGACAAGCTAAATCTTTCTGATGTCAGTAGACCTTGAAGTATTTTAATATGTTGATCTTTTTCTTCTATGCTTTTGTATAACTGTTCCATTGTACCTTTCAGATCCCCATCCACCTCGGCAAGCAGGTTTTCTTTATCTTTGGTATTCTTAAAAAGAAAATATTACAGATGGAATATGCCATTGAAATATGACATGTTTTAATTTCCTTAAGCCTCATGCTTTCAATTTGTCTTCACAAATAATATTTACCTTTAAGTGCAGGGTATATCATTGGCCTAGGCAACAAGATTTTTAAGCACATCCTTGAAAGTGGCAAATAATACTGAGACTCTTCAAACGTGATAACAAACATCAAATTGCCTAAACAATAACCAATGGTATGACACTGACTCCAGAGAGAAAGAAAATAGCAGCTGTCTCAAATTTCAGGTATTTTAATTAAAAAAAATTAATAAATATCAGAGCTACTGATATCTCTCCATCTCACATCCATTTGCACAGAGAAAACAGCTCCTGCAGGCAGGAGTAGGCCAGGAAAACAGCCATGCCAAATTTTGACTCCTCTGACTCACTTTGAAGTTCAGGGCTTCTAGCTATAGCACTGCTGGTTACGTGCTTAAAGGAAATCTGACCTTTTAAGCTGTTCCTTTAATGTATGTTAGTAATCACAATCCCTATAAACTTGTTCCTAAAGAAAAAGACTTTTTTCATGACCATGCCACTATAGCACAGAGTTATCACCAAATTTGAAATACAGAAGAGGTACTACTATTTTTTTTTTTTCATAATATGTGTTTTTAACTAAGTTTCTTTACTCATAGTGCTTGTTTCTGGAATGATTACATCAAAATGTTCCCTCCCAAGCTTTTCACTTTGTTTTGTATGTGAAACTAACATGATTACAGATACAGTTAACTTTTACCCTCATCTAGGTGTTTCAAGTTCACATACAACTGCATCGTTACATGCTTACACAACATGTCCAAGAACCTTCACCCCACTGCAAAGCTCTGTCAGTTACGTTCCCGCATGCCTCCATTCTATAAACACCAGATGGACCCGCTTCTGATGGAAACTTCTTAATTTTATACAACAGTTTAATAACAGAGTTATTCTGCAACAGTAACCAATGGAGTAATTTCAATAAATAAGCATATGTTAAAGAGCGAGAACTAAATCCTTCTTTCACACAAAAAAAATATTTTAAATTGCGATCAGCTATTTTGCCTCAGCTGAATATCACTACCTTCAGAAGAATAGATTTTTAGTTTCATACCTAAGTGTTGTTTCAGTCCTGAAGCATAAATGTTACTTTAAGCACAAATTAAGTGTTCATTACAGTCTCTTCCTCCAGAAAGTACCACCTTGGCTTGCACAATCACAACAAAAACCTAACTACTCATAATTATAAAGGCACTTTAAACGCTTTTTACCTTCAGAGAAGACTCAAGCTGTACTTCCAGGTCATGTGCCTTCTGATGCAGCATCTCCAAATGTGCATTTTGCTCTCTGAGACGGTTCTGAAGGGAGGACATCCTCCACTGGGCTTTTAAGACATCGTTTTTCCCAGAGCTTTCACTCCTCAGCATCTCGTTAACCTGACACATAAAGGTATTCACAGTCAGAAGAAAGTTTCTATCAGAATAACTCATACATTAACCTTACTGTACACATAAAATATACTGTATTCATTTACTACAGGTTTACCCCATATTGTTCATTCTTAATGAATAAGAAACTCCCTAAGAAGCCACACAATACTTGTCATGTTTTAGATGCTGTTACTTAAAGATATAAATGTTAGATAATTCATCTCTATGAAGCCTCCAAAACAAAGCAGGATTTCCAACAGACTGGACATACTGGTAAGAGCACAATGAACAAAACCAGTCTTCTCTACGAAGGGTTTACAACTCCCTACTAAAGGTTTTTCTTTTCTCTCCATCTCCCTCCAAATAAAAAGAAAACATTTGCCCCTACAGGGGGTAAAATAAAATATGTTTTATTAATTTTTAAAACCTTTTTCTAAAGACTTTGCTAAAACCAAGATAATAATATTTAAGACAGTATTAGTACTGTCATCTGTTATCAAAGTTGACATGCTTCCAATAAACAACTCACATCATATTACTAGCCTTATTTAGAATATGCTTACAGTGCTAGAGGCTTTGTCATTTTCTTTCAATGGCTTATGAAGCAAATCCCAACAATCATCTGTGGAGTAATTTTCACTATTATCTCATATTTTGTCAGTGGCAATCAGAATTGTACTTAGAAAGCAGTGGTTTTTGTTCTTTTCCAAAATTTCATTTAGCACAGGATTTATTTTCCAGGGCACAAACAACTCCTTCAGGATAATCCCTGGGCTTCAGTAAGTCACAGGTTTTAATTTTTTTTAAACCCCCTTCCTATCCAGACATTTTAGACATGTAATCCCTCCTAGTTTAATTCTTATCTTGCAAGCCTGAAATGGTAAGTAAATGTAAATATTACTCTTTGGCATATACTACAAGGCTTCTAAGACTACAAATACACAGGTGTTTAGAGAGAATAGCCACCAGAACACTGAGTATCACCAAAAAAGAATAAAGTATTAAAAAAAAAAAAAAAAGTAAAGTAGATAAAAGGCTGTAGTATCTCACTACCCAGGGGTTAGATCCATGATGAACTTGTTGCACTGAAGCAGGTTCCTGTGTGTCATAGGAGCCAAATCAACCTTCTTCAGGTTATTTTAACTCTCCCTGTTTGCGCCAAGTCATACTACCTCAACATAGCAACTTTCTGTTTAACAGCTGAGCTGCTACGCTTGCCCATGCATATGCTGAGAGCTTTCTTTGGCAAAGGCACAGAAAACTGATCCCATGTAAGCCCATGTCATTGCAGTGAGGGCTGTGTATAGATCCAAACCACTCACAGCATGGGGTAAAATTCACTAGAAGGGGCTATACCGATGAACAAAGAAGTGCAATGACCTCCCAAACATTACACAAGCAAGTGAGCAGAAAAGACAAGGATGTCTCCAGAACTTCTCCCTAGCAACTGGAAAAAGCTCTGCCCGACCCTCAAATCATTTTCACTGCTGCATTGCAAACTGAACTACGAAGAGCTATGATAAGCTCAATATGCTTTTACATTCATATTCCAAAGATGTTCTTACTCTCCTGGTAAGGAAACAAAAATCATATAGGAAAAATGAAGCAAAAACCTGATGTAACTGAAGTTGTAAATCATGTACCTGAGCACCTACACGTGAAGCCTCCTCCTGTAGGTCATCCTGATCCTGTTTCACCTGTTGAAGGCAGCTTGTTAGCTTCCTGATGGCTTCATTCTGCTCTTGAACAGTAGTTTCCTACATGGATCACAAGAAATGCACTTTTAAAATTAAAATACTCTTAACATATAACAGTAAGTTATCTTAAAGCAAAACTGTTAAGTGTAACTATAGACTCCGAGTTTTAACAAACTTGTACTAAAGGACCAGAAATGTTTGTATTCAAACATGATGGCAGTGGTGATGAAAGAGGAACCTGCCACAGATCTCAAAAGAGATTACAAAGCCAATCAAAAGAGATTTAAAAAAAAAAAAAAAAAAAGACAGGATACCAGTAATGAAACATTTTTACTTACATTTATAACTCTTATTGATGTAAAAGCAATCAAGTTTTCTACAGGATATAATGAATATTTAATACCCCCTAAATGGTCTCCTATCTGTCAGCTCTTCTTTTCAGCCATGTGAGAGAAAGCTAGTGAGATGGGAAACATTAATCTTACTGTATGTAATCACATCAACCTTTGAAATTTCTTTCTCACCAACAGGAAATGTCTTTGTTTCCCAGTCTTAAAAGGAGAAAAACAACATGTAAAGGGGGAAGTAACTATTCTTCAGAAGCACCTGATAATGTACTTTTACATAGAAATGCTAGAGAAAGGGAATTCAAAATATTTTTTTAATATTTTGGGAGAGGGGAACATAGACATCAGTTTAATAAAATTTAACTTTTCCTGCTTAACCATTTGCCCATACAAAGAAACCCATCCCAAAATCAAAAAGCCACATGTATTAACAAGTATTCAAAAAGGCTCTGGGTGGTCGTGGTGGCAGTGCTGTCTGCCATCCTGTGTGAATTTTTGAAAAGCTGGCCTAGCTGCACCTACAAAGTGGTTTTCAGGCACATCCACAGAAATATTGACATTTCAGTAAGTACTTTTTCAATAGTTTGAACAATACTTCGGGGTGGGGTGGAGTGTCCACCATCTTCAGCATGACCTTGATAAATAAATATATATATATATAATGTAAAGTCAGTATTTATAAAAATATAAGCTTTTACATTGAGCCTCTACCTAAATGTATGATTAACTATACTTTCATCAACAGAAGAAATCAACTACGCATTTCATAAAAGCTCTCTAAAAATAAAAGCTTTTCAAACTTAATTTCACTCTCACTTGATTCAAGCAATATGAAGTCCTGGAGATTGGTAAATGGAAAACTTAAGTACTGATTTACGCAGCACATGTTAGCAAGGTGAAGTACTTTTCAATAAAAACAGTACTTATTTTGAGTTTTGTTTCCTAAATATGTTTCGGATTACAATCGTATTATCCCCCAATTCCATGAAACATACCTGACTTTGCACAGAGTCACTTTGCTGGGTATGTTGTTCCTGTAGCTCGTCCATCTGTGTGGTGAGCCTTTCAGCTTCTTCCTGCTTCTCCAGAAGTCTGTTCTCTAACTCAGCTATTCTCATCTGACACATCTTAACATCAAGCTCACTATACTCTGCAGCAGGATTTATCGAAACTTTCTTCGTAGAAAAAACACAAAAATATATTTACTCACCAAAACCATATGCCACATCTTTTTTGTGATTAATCTGAATATAAATTCAAGCTTAAATTTGGGGTATATTCTAGTTTAAAAGTAATTCAACATTGGGACTTAGTATTTAATAGAAGCATTATATAGGAAGTACTTAATTCTTAAAAATTTCAAATAAAAAAATTTCATAATGTATTTTCATATAATACTTTAAGACGCAAAAGTGAGTTAGGGGGAAGAGACTTCTGATTCTACAGCACCAAAGTGGGGCAAAGTGCCATTTTCACACGTTGGGATTTAAAATACATTCCAGCTTACAAGTGGGCAGAGGGAGAATACTATAAAAATTATACAAAGTTTTTACACACATCTGTGCTGCCTGGAAAACAGTCCATCCATAGGAAAAATAATAATATAAACTTCTTGACTTAACATTAAATTCAAGTGTAAGCATCTATTGCAAATAAATATTCAACATACTCTGAGCTTCTATGGCCTTTAACATCAAAACAAGAAAAAAATAATGCAAAGACGGAAGCTGCTCCAGTCAATCTGGTGGTGTCTTCAGAGCAATACTGTTACAATTCTCACAGGGGAGATGGTATCTTGTATTTTATTTTAAATACTTTATTTTTTCTAAAGTATGACAATGATTAAGCCTACTTTTCAATTAAAAGCATCATTTAAATTGCTCTGGACAAGGTCCATAATTTCACTAAAACCAATTCTCTTAGTAACCAATTTCACAGCCAGTACATGTACGTACACGTAAGTACCTGGTTTAGACTGTAAAAGAGTGAAATCACATAACTTATCACATTGGATAACAATGCTCAGTAACTACATCATTTTAGTAACCAATTATCATACTCTACTTTCACATACATATCAGCACCTGTTACTAAGATACATTCCTTCACACTTACTTCAGCTGCATGATCATTCAGCGCATCCCAGTTGGAAAAGTCAGCACAGCCCTGGCAAGAAAACAAATAAAACAAACACTAAGTTATGGCCATTTTAAAGATACAGAAGGAAAAGCTGAATTATTTTGGAACCATCTTAAGCACACGAGCAAGAAATGTCCACATTGGGAGACAGCATTCCAGTGAGAGAGAGAGACTGACTTTAATGCTAAACTCAGCTGGTCATCCCTGGTCAAATGAATGAAATAAATGGGAAAAAAATTATCATGAAAGCTTGCTCAAAAATTTAGGGCTAAGTCTCACCATTGAGATTCAGTGTTCTGTCTTCTGTTTTTGTGGCTTGCAAATAGTTGAACACTCTTTAATCCACTACTAAGTATTAGTAACTAACTGACAGGAGATTACGTGACAAACACGCTAAAATCCTTCAGGTAATTATGAAAGCAGTACTATTTTGTGACACATATACTTAATGTACCTTGATATCTTGAAAGATATTTACCGCTCGCTAAATTCATAACAAGACAAAGACGACTGTAGCGCTACTTAGAAAAGGAAGCCCATAACCCTCCCGGTATTTTGAATCCGCATGAAGTAGTTTCCAATGACTACTGGCACCCTCTCCACATAACCTAGAAAGCAACTCCATTTGCTTTACAAACCAGCTATTTTGACAGAAGCTGTTTAGAAGCAGTAAGCGCTTTTTGTTTGTTTTTTAATTTTGGTTCACATGAATGTAATAAGGACACTGCCAACAATGCTATGGCCGAGTGACAAAATACTGTATGCTCTTCTCTTAGTGCAGACAGCTTGGCATGTAGCTTCATAACAGCCTTTGCAATGCTAACATGTTTGCAGTGTCCTGAAAGCACTACCCTCACAACAGAAAACAGGATAATACATGCAAATTATACCCTCCATTATTTCAGGCTTGTAAATACACTAGTTTGATCCTACTGTTGTATGTTTTCAAAACACATGAACACCTGGAGAGACACTTTTTATGCAGAGAGCACTGCCTCGCCAAAACTCACAAATCTTTGCATAGACAACATGCTGAAATGCACTGGGAAACTATTTTCTGAAACTCCCAGACCAAGACAGATAGAGTTTGTTGTAGCCAGAGAGTTGTGCTGTAGCTTGAGGCTTGTGAAAGCTTTAGTCAACCACTTCTGAAGCAAGCTGGATTCCTATTAAAAAGATTTTCAAAACTATGTTTTGCCTGGTTTTATTACCAGACAGAAAGAAAGTGTCACATGATTGTCTAATCCACAGCTGATATAAAAATGAAAGTCTTGCTTGGGAGCTAAAGCAAGAAAGCAACTGCTTAGCTCAGGCAGACCAGTAGGTGGTCTGTTTCTATGTTTATTGACATGACTACAGGGCTACTTCTAGAGGATCACCAGTACAAATACACTGAAATATAACAGGCACAAGCAGAGTCATATTTTAAACAAATTTGTCAGAGAATGTAACATCTATGCTGGTTTTACAATGGCTACTAAGAGCATGCTGGAACAAATCCTATTTTTTTTAGAAAACATGAAGCACATTTGAGCCAGCAAAGTGATACAAAACCAAACTAATGCTGTGCATTATAAAGTCCTGATAGTTTTGCTCATCTGCTACGCCTCTCGGTCTGGACTTGGCATCTCATGGAGTCACAGCCACATAATCAGAAGTCTGCCCAAACAGAAGCTCATGGCAGAGAAAGGTGAAAGACCTCAATTGGCTAACAGAAGACAGCTCCTTGACAATACCAGCTGTCCAATCCATATAATGGAGATATTTTTTTTTCCAGTTCTTTACATGACTTTGTAAGAGAATTAATTATTACAAGTGAAAATACATCACTTCACTTACTTTTCAATGGCAGCTAGTTCACACTGCCAGAGACCTAACACCCAACTACGTAAAACAATCACCTTGAATAATTGCTATCTGCAGATGGAGTGAAGTGAAACAAGAAATACTAAGATTTACCTCTGTCTCTGTGGTTTTCTCTAGTAGGCTGGTGTCTTCAGCTTTACTCTCTATACCCTTACCAACATCTTGGGCCGCTAGTGCGTACTCTTCCTTCGGAGCGTCATGTGTGTGGACAGACGAGCCCTTCCTCTTCGCCGTCTTTTTCTGCGACTGCGCGATGTCGCTTTTTGTTTTTCGTTGTCTGAAGTAAGCAAACTGTGCAGAAAGGATTGAAAGAGGTAGAGAGAGAGGTAAGTGAGAAAAAGGTAGCAGGACCACAAGATTAACACACCCATGGGTGATGAAGATCCTATCTTGATAAAATATATACATCTGCAGAAAAACTGCTTTATCCTCCTATTTTCTGCACATTCAAAACATACTGGAAAACTGCAATTAAGCAAGAAATCTCACACCAGTACTAAAGACTCATTTCAATACAAGAATCAAATTTTACTCAGTGTAACTTTGTGTGTCAATGACAATCCAGAATTACAGCAAGACAGATTACTAAAGGAACAAGTTGTTAATATACTAGAATCATTAGGAAAAAAAATATATTGAGAAGTCTTTCTGGAAGACCATCAAAAACAATAACGCCCCAAAAATGTATCTAAACAGATCTTTGTCAGCATAAGATTTAAGATTAAAATTAACGAAATTGAATCCTCATGCTCGTTTTCTGCCACCCCCTTAAGAGACTACAGCAAAACTTCCTAGCCAGAAAGCAGCCTACAATACATAAATAGAAAATCAATTAAGCCAGGTTATTTTAATTTCTTCTGTTGAAGAATCAGATGCTCTACTTTATCAGACTATAACAGCTCTATGAAGCACCAGGGACTTGTAAAGAATGTCACTGACAGAATTTATTACCCAAGTTTCCTTAGCACCTTAAACAGCTTAAAAAGGATTATCGTATTTTCAACTCTAGTATTGTGTTTAGGCAGCATTTCCAAGTAACATCTCCCTCGCAGCATAAATCCAGACATCCTTCTCATAAGGAATAAGCCTTCTCCAAGGTTACAACTATAAGCTATCAAGTTTTCTGTTAATATATCCTTGTGATGAGATAAAATAGATAGTCAAATGAGGACGTGAGGTAAACATAACTGCCACATTCTACCTGCAATATACAAAAAAAATCCATTGCTTGAGAGCTTGGTTTTCCTGTAAAACAGCCACCCTGAACAAAGGTGATGTCCATGTCTTTTTATTTAACTTGTGAAATGGATTTAGTTCAGTCCTTTCTCCTTACACCCATGCCGTTATAGCAACTTCTATCTGACTGCTACTCAACGGATACACGGTTACACACCTGCTACACTGAGCAGCCTGTTTAAAAGGTGTATTCACAGAAATACATCAGTTTTATATCAGCACTTATGATGTTAATCTTAAAAATACGTTATTTTTACATAAAGTCCTGTATTTCCATAGTTATTAATACTGAATGCAGATTAAACAAAAAACCCACAAAAACAAAGGTGCCATGCTGCCCTTCAAAATAAGCAAAATGAACACACAAAATAAAGCCAAAGTGAGACTCAAATACAATTCTCTGAAATCAGGTTTAACTCCAGCACTTACTGATGTCAATATATGTCAAAAATAGCTATTGCACTAATTAATCTGATAACATGGGGAAAAGGAACAGGAGGAAACCTGCAGAAAAACAGAGAGTAGAGGAAGCTGCTGAAGCAGGAAAAAAGGGATAACGAGTAAAACAATCAGAAAAAATGAAAAAGCAAAGGCAGAGTGGCCATCATAGAGAACAGTTAGCAATTTCATGAAGAGGGACTAAGTATTTGACATTAAAATACCAAGACTTGCTATCAGTAAACATCTAAATGAGTATGAGTTTTTAGATGCACAGGTCAAAAACAAAACTTACGAATGGATCAATATACGCATTAAACATATAAAATCATAATATATATCATGCAAAAATACCCAACTAGTCCAAAATTTTACAGAATTACTGGGCTTACTGATCCATGAAAGCACCTAGGGTCAAACACACTCCAGATTTATGGAATGACTGAATGGGGAAAATGCTAGTTAGGGTAGTATCACATTTCCAAAGCCTTTAATCAGCTGTATGAATTTAAGTGTCATTATAAGAGTACCATCAGATACACAGAGTCATCCAATATGAAGTAGTTTGTATGAATATGAAGAAACCATATAACACTGATTCTCAGAGAGTCATCCAATATGAAGTAGTTTGTATTAATATGAAGAAACCATATAACACTGATTCTCCCCCATCCCAGTGAGATCCCATCATGCCCTTTTAAAGGGCCCAATTCTCAGTTGGCTTTCTAGCATCACGTGCCCACACACACCACACCACCCACCACCTAAACACACAACAACAACCAAACCAAAAAAACCATCACCCTCCCATTCAGCAGCCCACGACAAACCAATAATCTTGGGCACTAGAGCATGCCCTGAAGAACCATGTCTACACGTTTCTTAAATACCTCCAGGGATGGTGACTCCACCACGTCCCTGGGCAGCCCATTCCAATGCCTGACAACCCTTTCAGTAAAGAAATGGTGCCTAATATCTAACCTGAACTTCCCCTGGCGTAATTTGAAGCCATTGCCCCTTGTCCTGACATCTGTAACTTAGGAGAAGAGACCGACCCCCGTCTCTCTACAGCTTCCTTTCAGGTACTTGTACAGAGCTATAAGGTCGCCCCTCAGTCTCCTCTTCCCCAGACTGAACAACCCCAGCTCCCTCAGCCTCTCCTCGTAAGACTTGTGCTCCAGACCCCTCACCAGCTTCGTTGCCCTTCTCTGGACCTGCTCCAGCACCTCAATGTCCCTCTTGTGGTGGGGGGCCCAAAACTGGACACAGTACTCGAGGTGGGGTCTCACCAGTGCCGAGTACAGGGGGATGATCACTTCTCGGGCCCTACTCACCACACTGTTCCTGATTGCAGAAAAACAGAGAGTAGAGGAAGCTGCTGAAGCAGGAAAAAAGGGTTAACGAGTAAAACAATCAGAAAAAATGAAAAAGGAAAGGCAGAGTGGCCATCATAGAGAACAGTTAGCAATTTCATGAAGAGGGACTAAGTATTTGACATTAAAATACCAAGACTTGCTATCAGTAAACATCTAAATGAGTATGAGTTTTTAGATGCACAGGTCAAAAACAAAACTTACGAATGGATCAATATACGCATTAAACATATAAAATCATAATATATATCATGCAAAAATACCCAACTAGTCCAAAATTTTACAGAATTACTGGGCTTACTGATCCATGAAAGCACCTAGGGTCAAACACACTCCAGATTTATGGAATGACTGAATGGGGAAAATGCTAGTTAGGGTAGTATCACATTTCCAAAGCCTTTAATCAGCTGTATGAATTTAAGTGTCATTATAAGAGTACCATCAGATACACAGAGTCATCCAATATGAAGTAGTTTGTATGAATATGAAGAAACCATATAACACTGATTCTCCCCCATCCCAGTGAGGTCCCATCATGCCCTTTTAAAGGGCCCAATTCTCAGTTGGCTTTCTAGCATCACGTGCAAAGGTGAAAGCTTCACTTTTAGCCACAGGAACACCAACAGCACTGTCCACTGCAGTATCCAGAGCAGTCCTCCATACAGAAGAACATCTGGCCTTTCTGCAAGTACCAATATACTGCAACTTCATCTCACCAGGACCAGTCAGTTAAAAGAGGCAGCCACAAGGCACCTCTGAATTGTTACGGTCAGCACCACAGGAGCATCCCAGAACTAGAAGAGTGAGCCTGACAGGTTTTGTATCGAGCATCCCAGAAGCAGATTAATAAGCCTGCCAGGTTTTGTGTCATGTCGTCCCCATGTCATCCCTATCCCAAATTACCTGCTATGCTGACATCCTTCCACCACGTTATTACAAGATGTCTGGCACCAGTGGCATGGGCAAGCTGACAGGAAAACTGCAGCACCTGCAGTCCCGTTCAGCTCTCCGCAGCCCACCTCTCACATCATTTATTCTTTGACTTACTGTTCTACATGCTTCAGAAATTAGTACCAAAAAGAATACACATAGAAAATGGAATGGAGCAGAAAACCACATCAGCACCACATAGAAAAAGGTTGTTCAAATAAATCTTAGTCTACTTCCTAGATATGGTAAACATAAGCACAAGTGCTCTTGGACAAAACCCAGAAACATTTTTTTAGAGCTTCCTCAAACTGATGAGGAGTGAAAATTTCCTGGAAAACATGCACTCCTTTTTAAGCTCCTACCATATAAGATGCAGGACCAGCAAGAACTTCTTACACATGACGTATGGCACATACAGGTCTATAACTAGAGGGACAGTTGCCCAACGTGCAACAGAGAAAAACAAGGAGAAAAAGCAGCACTGAATACTTGCTGTTTATTCTGTTTCTCAATTACTACCTTGGCAAATATATTGTATTTATTGAAAATTAAAATCTCGAGTACCTGATACAGTCAGTACTTAGTTGTCAAATCATGACCATTTCCAATTAATGTAACAGTTTGAATTATTATTATTACTAGGTGATAAATGCATTTCAAACAGAGGTTTTTACTCCTATATGTAAAAGAATAATGCAATAGTTTAAAGAGGAAAACATCCACATTATATTCCTTTCCCAACTCATTATTTAGGAGACTAAAATTTAAGGCTGCCAAACAAAAAAAATTTTTTTTTTGGGGTGGGGGGAGACCTGGAGAAGGCAAAAAATCCCACAGCAGTTCATACCTCCGGAGTCAAGCAGGATCAGTCTGCAGTTACCATGACTGCATGGGTTGTTACAAGCCAGGTTACTACAACACACAACTAGCCTTGCACTCCCATCCCCTGCAGTATTGCAGTAAGGTGATTCAGTCAGTTGATTTGAACGAACACGGAGCAGTTAATATATCGGTTCAGAGGTGGAATTGCCTTAAGCTGCTGTAGCCTGCACAACAGGAGGAAAGGACTGTACCTGCTCACAATTATTTCTCCCTTTCAAACTTGCATTTGTATTCATGATGAGGGCAGTGCAAAGAAAATCAGAGAAAAGAAACGGAGAACAAAAAGGGAGGACATTTCCCTACTGCTCTATTCTATAAGAGCCTTCAAAAACATGAGCTATTCAGGGGAAGTTTCTGAATACAGTCCTTCAGCACACCTACTCGGCAGCACGACATATCCAACTATGGGCTTAAGAACACTGAGTGAGACCAAAGCTGCATTCATTGCAGTAATTAGCCCAGTATGCATCTGTTCCATAAGGTAGCTCTACAACTGCGGGCATATAAGTAAAGATAAAAATCCAAGGCAAGCACACAGCCCTATATGCTTGAAATCGGGTGTGAGTGTACCAAGGAATCTGCAGCTCACGTCCTTGCCTTCCAAAGACAAACATACTATCTTCAAGTTTAATAAGCCCTAACAGATACTGCTGCCATTCATTTGTCCAGGTGTTTTCTGAAAATTGTCTGGTGCCCATGATCTGCTAGCTGAGCGATGGGTCTCTGTGACATTTTAATACGCAGAGAAAGCACTACAGCCATCTCTGCCTTTCTAACCCCTTTCCTTTTCTCTCAGTATACCAAGAATATGATACCATGCTATAGCAACATTGATGATGATGATTGGCTAACAATATTTTTTTAATAGTAAGATGAGAGATATTTAGCATATAGTTTAAAAAAAAATATTTCAACACTGGCTCTGCAGACATAACATGAAATTTGATGCACGTCCCTTTTTTTTTTTTTCAATGGCAAGCAACAGCTGTGCAACAGGTGGGAACTAATAATTTATTCAAGTCAAGTCTATCACTATAAACAGATACTGTACTTAGAGAAGGGTTACAAAAGAAACTTTAATATGAGTCTTGCCACAACTAATGCATCTTTTCAACCTGAAAAAGTCCTGTTCTCAGTTTCCTCTCCTGGTGTTAATCAAAAAACTAATCAAGCAATTGTTCTCCAAAAGAGGACTGCATCCATGCTGGACACAAGGCTGTGAGGCCAAACAGATCATAGAACCATAGAACCATAGAATGGTTTGGGTTGGAAGGGACCTCAAAGACCATCTAGTTCCAACCCCCCTGCCCTGGGCAGGGACACCTCCCACCAGACCAGGTTGCTCAAGGCCACATCCAGCCTGGCCTTGAACCCCTCCAGGGATGGGGCAGCCACAGCTTCTCGGGGCAACCTGTTCCAGTGTCTCACCACCCTCAGAGTAAAAAATTTCTTCCTGAGATCTAATCTGAATCTTTTTTCTTCCAATTTAAAACCGTTTCCCCTTGTCCTGTCATTACCCTTCCTGGCAAAGAGTCCCTCCCCAGCTCTTCTATAGGCACCCTTCAGATATTGAAAGGCCGCTATAAGGTCTCCCCGGAGCCTCCTCTTGTCCAGGCTGAACAATCCCAGCTCCCTCAGCCTGTCTTCATAGGAGAGGTGCTCCATCCCTCTGATCATCTTCGTGGCCCTTCGCTGCACCTGTTCCAGCTGGTCCATGTCCTTTCTGTGTTGAGGACTCCAAAGCTGGACACAGAGCTCCAGGTGGGGTCTCACGAGTGCAGAGCAGAGGGGCAGAATCACCTCCCGAGACCTTCTCCTGATGCAGCCCAGGACACGGTTGGCTCTCTGGGCTGCCAGCACACACTGCCGGCTCATGTTGAGCTTCTCGTCCAGAAGCACTCCCAAGTCCTTCTCCTCAGGGCTGCTCTCCAGCCAATCTCCACCCAACCTGTATTTGTGCCTGGGGTTGCCACGTCTCAGGTGCAGGACCCTGCACTTGGCTTGGTTGAACCTCATGCAATTTGCACGGGCGCACCTTTCCAGCCTGTCCAGGTCCCTTTGGATGGCATCCCTTCCCTCCAGTGTGTCAACTGCGCCACCAAGCTTGTTGTCATCAGCAAACTTGCTGAGGGTGCACTCTATCCCACTGTCCATGTCTCACTGTCCAGATGACAGAATCCCATGGGGTTGGAAGGGACCTCTGGAGATCATCTCCTCCAACCCCCTGCCAAAGCAGGTCCACCCAGAGCAGGTTGCACAGGAACGTGTCCAGGTGGGTTTGAATGTCTCCAGAGAAGGAGACTCCACCACCTCTCTGGGCAGCCTCTTCCAGGGCTCTGCCACCCTCAAAGTGATGAAGTTCCTCCTCACGTTTAGATAGAGCTTCTTCTATTCAAGTTTGTGCCCATTTCCTCTTGTCTTGTCACTGGGCACCACTGAAAATAGATTGGCCCCATCCTCCTGACACCCTCCCTTTAAGCATTTATAGGTGTTGATCAGATCCGCCCTCGACCTTCTCCAGGCCAAAAACACCCAAGTCCCTCAGCCTCTCCTCGTATGAGAGATGCTCCAGGCCCCTCATCATCTTTGTACTGGACCCTCTCCAGCAGTTCCCTGTCCTTCTGGAACTGGGGAGCCCAGAACTGGTCCCAGTGCTCCAGATGGGGCCTCCCCAGGGCAGAGCAGAGGGGCAGGATGACCTCCCTCCACCTGCTGCTCACACTCTTCCCGATGCCCCCCAGGATGCCATTGGCCTTCTTGGCCACAAGGGCCCATTGCTGGCTCATGGTCATCCTGTTGTCCACCAGGACTCCCGGTTCTTTCTCCTGAGAGCTGCTCTCCAGCAGCTCAGCCCCAGCCTGTCCTGGTGCAGGGGGTTATTCCTCCCCAGGTGCAGATGAGAAGCTGCTGAGCAGGAGTGTGGCGTGCGGCAACCATGACAGCACTGACCCCACTAGGCGGATTTCCAGATAGGTTCCCAGCAGAAAGGCCCATGCCCCTCTGTCTGCAGGAGAATCATCAGGAGTGATACCAAGGGTGAAGAGGCTGCAGAACACCATGGAAAGATCGGATCTGTCCAAACCTCCCAACACTCTGTGCAGCCTCAGGTATCCCCTTGTAGCCACAGTCCCCCCTTCCAGTCCTACTGGGCTGGCGAGAACGGGGAAAAGCTGCAGACTTGCAAGCCTTATTCAGCCATAGATTCCCAGAAGGGAAATACACCAATAACAGCTCAAAAACCAGCAGAATGGCTGAATTAAAAGAAAAGAAATTGGCTGTTTCTAACCGGCTTCTGCTTTGTTTTTGTTTTGTGATGATGTTCAAGAAGTTTTTATCTATGAGGGTCAATACATATCAAGTGCTAATACCATAGTTGCAGACAATAATTGTTATTTCACCAGTCACATCATACGAGCTGTCTACACAGTTCATAGAATCATAGAATAGTTCGGGTTGGAAGAGACCTCAAAGATCATCTAGTTCCAACCCCCCTGCCCTGGGCAGGGACACCTCCCACCAGACCAGGTTGCTCCAAGCCCCATCCAGCCTGGCCTTGAACCCCTCCAGGGATGGGGCAGCCACAGCTTCTCTGGGCAACCTGTTCCAGTGTCTCACCACCCTCAGAGTAAAAAATTTCTTCCTGAGATCTAATCTGAATCTTTTTTCTTCCAATTTAAAACTGTTTCCCCTTGTCCTATCATTACACTTCCTGTCAAAGAGTCCTTCTCCAGCTCTTCTATAGGCACCCTTCAGGTATTGAAAGGCCATTATAGGTCTCACACCTTAAGTTCCACCAAAATACAACAAACTGAAGGCATGTAACTGCTGAAAGTGTGCGAAGCGTTCGCTGACAGCATGACGGGGAACGACCAAACCAACCCACTTCTCCAGTCACACTCCTGCAGAGGCAAAGGCAAGAGGAGTAGTCACTGAAGTAGTAAAACCCGCAACACCTATTCTTGGGTATTCTCACCTGGAAATATGGTATTTTCACAAATAACTGAACGGAAACCTAGGTAAAAAATGGGAGAATTGATGGGGGAGGGAGGAAGGGAGGGGAAAGGAAAAAAAAACAAACCCAAACAAACAAAAACCCGAACACCAACACACACAAACAAAAAAACCCAAAGCAGAACCTGGGGGAAGACAGATGCAGTACTTCAGGCTGCTCCCTGCTCACTGAAGATAATGGCTATACACCTTTCAGGCAACCCGCCTTCAGGGAGCACCGCCAGGCGTACTCTGACAGAGCTACCTTACTCAGGAAAACACACCTCACCTCCTGACACCTCCCGGGCTGGCAGCAACGCCTCAGCCTTACCGACACCCGGACCGAGGGCCGCTTCAACCCCGCCAGGCAGCGAGGGAAAACCCGCCGGGGCCCCACCGCCGGGAGCCAGCCCCTCTCCAGGCCCGGTACCCGGCCGGGGGTGCCGGGGGCGAGGCCGAGCCGGGACCCCCTCACCTTAGCCCTGCCGGCCTCCAGTTTCTGCCTCCGCGCCTCCTTCTCCTCCGCCTCCATGTGGCGGACAAGCCGGCGGCCCAGAGGCGGCGAAACCGGGCCCGCCCCACACCCCGAGCTGCTCCAACTGTCACGCCGGCGGAGGCAGGGAAGTTTCGGTCATGGCCGCCCCAACGCCTCCTCCCCGCCCGCCTCGTCTCCCCCGCCAACCGCACGGCGGCGACAGCCCGCGCCGGCCAGTGA
The DNA here is from genome assembly GCF_001431845.1 of Calidris pugnax. NCBI lineage: Eukaryota > Metazoa > Chordata > Aves > Charadriiformes > Scolopacidae > Calidris > Calidris pugnax. The sequence goes on from NW_015090908.1 coordinate 318,243, forward strand.
AGGAGCAGGGGCCGGCCCGTCCCGCCAGGAAGGGGGGAAGCTCTGCGGCCATTGGCCAGAATCACCACGGCCGGGAGGCTCGCCAGCCAATGCCGAGAGCAACCGTTAGCCTAGCCCCGCCCGGTCCCGCTAACTGACTCCTGGGAGAGACGGCGCAGGCTGGAGCGCGCCCGCCGCCTCCGCCCTCCCTGCAGCCTGTGCCCGCCCCTCCTCAGCAGCGCCAATGGGAGAGGAAGGGGGCCGCCGCCCGGGCTGCACTGGGTGGCCAGTTTCAAACGGATTGCCAGGCTGGGCCCCGCCCGGGGACAGGAGACAACCAATGGGAGGAGAGGAGGGAAGGGAAGGGGAGGGGACCGGCGGCGGGGGCACAGCTTACCCGGGGGCTGGCGGGCTGCGGCGCGGGGCTGCGGCGCGGGGCTGCGGCTCCCCGGACAGGAGACAACCAATGGGAGGAGAGGAGGGAAGGGAAGGGGAGGGGACCGGCGGCGGGGGCACAGCTTACCCGGGGGCTGGCGGGCTGCGGCGCGGGGCTGCGGCGCGGGGCTGCGGCTCCCCGCTTCCCTCTGCCCGGCCCGGAGCCGCCGGTGCCCCGGGTCGAGGCTGGCCCTCCGCGATGGAGGGGCTGCTTGCGGGAGCTGTGTCGACTGTCGGCTGGACAGGAGCCAGCAGTGTGCCCAGGTCGCCAAGAAGGCCACCAGCATCCTGGCCTGTGTCAGGAACAGCGTGGGGAGTAGGGCCGAGAGGTGATGGTCCCCCTGTCCTGGGCACTGGTGAGGCCCCACCTCGAGTGTCGTGTCCAGTGTTGGGTCCCCTACCATAAAAAAGACATCGAGGTGCTGGAGCGGGTCCAGAGAAGGGCAACAAAGATGGTGAGGGGTCTGGAGCACAAGTCTTGTGAGGAGAGGCTGAGGGAACTGGGGGTGTTCAGCCTGGAGAAGAGGAGGCTGAGGGGAGACCTTATTGCTCTCTCCAACTCCCTGAAAGGAGGGTGTAGAGAGGTGGGGGCCGGTCTCTTTTCTCAAGTCACAGGCGACAGGATGAGAGGAAATGGCCTCAAGTTACACCAGGGGAGGTTCAGGCTGGATATTAGGAGAAATTTTTTCACTGAAAGGACTATCAGGCATTGGAATGGGCTGCCCAGGGAGGTGGTTGAGGCCCCATCCCTGGAGGAGTTCAAGAGACAGGTTGATGTAGTGCTGGGAGGTATGGTTTAGTGATGGTGTTGCTTTTTGTTTGTTGTGCAGGTGTCTATTTTTGTCAAAGTGAGGTTGACGGTTGGACAAGATGATCTCTGAGGTCCCTCCCAACCTAGAAGATTCTGTGATTCTGTGCTTCTACAGCTGCCGTTCATGTCCCTCCCTGACCGATCCCACTGCTGGCGGCCTGGTCCCTCGCTCCTCGGGAGACGGAGGGAGGTGCTGGCACAGGGAGGTAGACTCCTTCCTCATGATAAACTCCTGTGTGGAAATGTCGCCCTTTATGGGTGTATTTTGTGTGTATTTTGTGTCTCAGCGTGGCAGCGCCTGTCGGGACACCCAGTGCCTTTTGTGTGTATTTTGTGTCTCAGCGTGGCAGCGCCTGTGGGGAGCGAGCTGTGGGGAGCTCACTGCCAGGATCCCCTCTCCCAGGAAAGAACAGGCACAGCAAGAGCTGAGATCTGGAAATAATTGTCAAATAACAAGGGAGAAATAAGGTGCTATTTCATTAATATTGAGAATAATTAACCTTAAAGTCATCTACAAAACTGGTGACTTTTTTTGTCTCTTGATGTTACAAGTCATACTGGAAAACACATGCTTAAATCAAATTAGGAACGTGGCTCAGTTCAGAGGTAACCTCTTGTAATATGCTGTCTTTTTGTTTCTAAGAACATGGAAATGCAAGCAATGTGTCCATAGTCAAGGTAATGTTTTAAACTACTGCAGAGGTTGCCGAGGGACAGTATGCATTGGCTTTCCACTTCTTCAAGACCAGTTTGGCTCTTCTGAGGAAGACTGGGAGTTTCAGTGAGCAAACTATGCGGGGGTGTTAGATCTGACAGTGAAGACAGGCTCCTTAAGCTAATTCTGGTCACCTCCTGCTTTTTTAGCCTTTGGCTGCTTTGAGACTTTTGTTTATTTGTTTTTCCTGGTAGTACTGCCATGTCCTCTGACCACGAGGAGAAGCCAGGATTCTGGGTTTGTCCTCAGTCAATGCTAAGAGTTAAAGTCTGAATTATGAATTTTCTTTGTGTAAAAGCTTCTGTAATCTGAGAAACAAAAGGAAGATGGTAAGTTCAGAACAAGGAAGTTTCTTAAAGAAAAGCCATAACATATTATGGCATTTATAATGTGAATTTTGTTGCATCAGATGTCACTTAAAAAAATTGGTTTGAAATAAATTACTGCTTTGACTTCTTGCTGCAGCTAAAAATGTAGAATAAATAAGTTGTGTTTGGGTTTAATGGATTTTGGTTTATTGGTGTTTGTTTTTCTTTTTAAATAACCAACTTAAGCATTGTATTTTCACATATCCTTGTCTGTTTGTTAAAATATCAGAAATTATAGTGCTAATGTAATTAAACTGACTCCAGTGGAAATATTTGAAAGGGACCTGTCTCCAGCAGGTGTCAGATGGGTAGCAATCAGCCATCACCAGAAACACCATTTGGGTACTACCCCGATCGTCCTGCCAGCAGCTGAGCTGGGGCTCTGTGCTGCTAGTGATGTTAGTGGTGCTTTGCAGTAGGGGAGCTGAATCCAACCTGGCAGGGTGGCAGGGCCACCACTTCTGCTTCTGCGGGGACCAATCCTACCTGACGTAACCATAAAAGTACTAGATGTCATTAAAACTTCAACTAAATTAGCAGTAGCACTGATAATGCTGCACTAAGATCAGGCTGGTAATGAAACCTTACTGAGAACTCAGGGTGCTGCTGTAATGTATCTGCAAATCAATGAGCATTGTTCATATAGACTAGAGGTTTGCCAGCCTAGGATAAAAAGGCAATAATCATAAGTATAGTACATGATTAGTATAGTGTAGTTCATCATAAGTAAGAAGACTTAATTATAATTTGGCTCAAACTAGAATCATTGTTTTCAGAAAAAAACAGTACAAAACACTGCACATTGTTATATGAGAGTAGCAGGAAGTAACTCAAATAGTAGAATATGTTTTATTGGTTTGTTTAGCTTCAAATGCAGGTAGGACATTTTTACAGTACTTGAAATCACCATGCAGCCTAACAAGAGCTCTTGACTGTTAACTTGCAATGTTACAACTGGCAGAAGCAGAGGGTTGCAAGGGAATTACATGTACTTCTCCACTGATGATTTTTGTATGTGTGTGTTTTTTGGTTTTTGGTTGTTGTTTTTTTTTTTCCTTTTAACTCTCGTTTAATAAATTAAAACACTCTTCTGAGACTGAAATGATAAAGAACTCCTCCTGGTGGTACCAGAGCATGAAAGTTTATTATCTCTGTGTATTTCCAGGTGTGTCAGCTTCTTTGGTTCCTTTTATGTTGTGTTTTAGAAATCAAAGTAATTAAAATTAAGGGCATAAATTGTCAAAATCAATAAAAGATAGTGTAGAAATGGAGTACTGGTATGGACCTCACCAGGCTATCCCATGCATTCTTGTATCTGAGGAGTGAAGTCAAGTGCCTCTTGCCCAGTCTTTTCAAATGGAAAACTCCTACTCTGCTCTGGATTGTATCCTTTCATTTATTTAAAGATTTCTAGCCTGTCCTGTCCTCACCATCTACTTACTGATTAAAGAAAGCCAGTTCTTCCAAGTCTTCCTCAGAAATTACATTTTGTAAATTCACCATTCTTATATTTTTATTTTTTTTCCTGCACTTCATTTCCCTCTTAAGCTGCCATGTCTAAAATTAGGCACAGTATTCAATCTCTGACTTCAGCACTGCTAAATAGAGCATAATAATTATCTCCTGTGAGGTACACATAACACTCCTGTTAATCCTTTGCAGAATTAAACTCGTCTGGTTTTGCTCTTTTGCATTGCCATGTTCAGGTGTGATCCCTAGTTTACGATTGAATTGTAACTATAGATCCCTTTTGGCAAGATCCTCTTGAGTCTGGCTGGCAGATTTCTGGCAAGTTATTAATTAGCAGGGCATCCATAATTGTGGGAAAAGAAAGAGCCCTTAGCAGATTTGCTGGAAAGCATTTTTTACCTAGTATTGGGTTTTCTCTGGGATATTTGCCACATCAAGCAGAAGTTTCTCTCTATTCCTTTCCTCTCCAGTCAACTCAGTTGCTTAACGCTGGTGCTGTGTTTTTAATGAAATACTTGGGGGTTTTGGTCAGTCTTTCTTGTAATCCTCTATTTGTGCTGCAATGAAGGGCCTAGAAATTTAACTTCTAGGAAGCACTTTATTAATCCAGTTGATGGTAAAACATCAGCTCAACATTCATCAGCAGTAAAAAAGGCTACTACAGCATCGGAAATGACTAACAGCAGGCTTGGTGCTGCTGTTGTCTGGAGGTACCAACACAGCTTGCTTTGCTACCTTGCTGCCTGAACGCTGCCCACAACCCCAGTCACCCCGCCACAAAAGGGTTTATGGACTAGAAAGGCACTAGGATAAACATGAGACTGTACAAAGAGATGTGCACAGCCATGGTGTGATCAAAGGTGCAGCTGCCGCAGCACCCTCTGGAATGGCTGATGGCAGAGGCCAAGAGGTGGGTATGAGAGCAGCCCATGCAGGCTCTTGCGTTACGCCTTCCCAGCTGACTTAGGAGATCAATAAGCGCGGCAAATCGGCTGTTTGAGACTCTTGCTTAGAAGAGACACCTGAATGCGAACATGATACAAGAATGTGAGTCACAAATGGTATGGAAAAAGAGTGTGGAGAACAGTTGTATAAATTTTGCATAGCAAAGGAGAAGATTTCCAATAATCTTTTCAGGAATCTAGATTTAAAACAGTCTAAATGTATTTATTTTTTTTTCTAACGCTTAAGTAAGCTATACATATACAGTTTACTTGTGTAACTAGGCTTATGTTTAAGTTTAAGATAACCAGGAAACTCTTAGTCAAAGGTTATTGCAGCTGCCCAAAAGATGAAGGAATCAAAGATGTTAGAGATAATGGGAGAAAAATCTGTTCAGGTTTTAAAGTACAAAAATGTACACAGACTTGTTTCTCAGGAAATCTGCCTACAGGTGAGAGGGTTTTTTGTTCTGCTGTGTCACTCATAGAACTTGCAAATAAGCCCTGCCAAAGGAAGCTGAGCCCCAGGGCTGACCACTGTCTTCGGGTTCCCCACATCTCAGCTTCTATAACCCCTGCAATGACTCCCAGCCCGTGCATTTTTAAGGGCAGATTGCACACACATGCTGGAGGAGGTGATCTGTGCTGGTCCCACACAGCTACCTACAACCATCTATCAGCTGCCAGCAGTGGTTCAGTTGTGGCTTTGCTATGGCCAAGGAAGGGGTTGTAATTTTGCTCTCCTGGGAGCAGAAGCAGGCTAAAAATATGGTACTGAGTATGATATCTGTCTTCTTTCTCATGCCTTGGTGTTGATTTTATGGATGTCACTGATAAATGTTACCCTGTTTTTATGCTGGGAGGGTTTTGCTGGGAGGAGAAGACACCCTGTAGGTTGCTGGGGAGGTGGTAAGCAAAAGGATGTTGTACCATAGCCTATTTACTCATCTGGGGATGAGTTCCAGCCATGCTCCTTAACTTTTTGAGTTTTTTTACTATCTGGTGATGAAAACTCATATGAAGGGCTACATCAAATGTGTATGGGACCCTTACAGTGGGATAAATATTGCTATCAGGTATCAATTAGGTTTGTGTTAGAGAACCATTGGCTTTTATTTCCTTTTTTTCTTGTCCACTAATGTGCTCGCATTTACTTTACAAAACATACATAAGCTTCTACGCCTGGAGATTAAATTGTTTGTATTGGGGATTGACACTACAAACTTAGCAACCGGGTTACAGGCACAAAACTCTGAGCTACTTAGACACAATACAGAGAGCCAGGTTTTGTGCCACTGCTGGGGACAAGGCTAGCAACCATTAAGAACAGACACACATTCACACTGAGTTACCCTTCTGTGACCGTTGCAACCTGCAGCGCGAAAATGCATTGAAAGAAATGCCAGAAAAGGTTGCGTCTGTGACATTGTGGTGAACATCTGTACTCATTTTTATCTGAGAGTGAAGCTGAAGCTCTTCTCTTCTTCCCTCAATTGCTCACAATCTTGTAATTATTTTTTTCTATTGGAATTATTCTTCTGTGAAGGTTGTGGAAGGGAAAAAATGACCACTGAAAACCTATCTGCTTTTGCTTAGCTTTTTAACCTGTTTTTGCCTGCCTGCTCTTCCAAGAGAGTACTACAATGACAGACCCTTCAGTGGTGGATCACCTGACACGACTGAAACTCAAACTCCTAGAAAAGGTAAGGGAGTAACTGAAATGGTCACCTTTGCTCTCTCTTTTGCTCTTGCATGTTTAAGCATTAAGTTTGTGTTCTAAATAATTAGATTTCTACTGAGATACAAAGAGGATCTGCAGCCAACTGAGAACCTCTTTCTTTGTGCAGACCAACGTGCAGCAGTGTTACAGTCACTATCACTTTTTAAAATCATATTGTGCAAGTTTACATAGACCTACAGTAAATGAAAAATGGAGTTAAAGTGACTGATCTTATGGGATATGTCACCAGATAGCTCAAAAAACAGTTTGAGTTGTGACAGACAGCATTTAGGAGTAAATTTTGGGTAAAGAGGACCTCGGAATGTTTTAAGGCAATTTTATATCTTCTTTTTTTTGTTTACTTTCACTTAAGATATGTTGCCATGTGAAATATGGACAGACCTTCACTGGAAACATGTGAAGCGTCACACAGAATTCAAGTAGCTCCTTGTTGTGATTCCACATACTAATGCACCTAAGTTTCTCCACTCAGCCCATCTGACATCCACTAGTGTGGATCTTCTACTCCTGTGTCCTCCATTAGACTTGTCTAGAATGAAAAACAGTTTGTCTGGATGTGTGAATGCTGGAATTGGCATCTAATCTGTCTCTGTGGCAAAGTCTTAGATGCAGCAGCCATTTGAAGGCAAAGTTTTTACCACTGTGGAGCCACACAGAACCAAGAGCCTGCATATGAGCAACAGGTCTCTAAATTCTGAGCATCAGGGAGCAACAACTTACTCCCCATGGACTAAGGAGTCAAGCACAATAATACAGCCATCAGGGCAGGGGCCTGGCTGGCCAGTCCTCAAGCAAGACAAGCAGGTTAGAGCCAGAGATGGTGACCAAGATCAACCAAAAGTCCAGATCTGTCAGGCAAGCTCATCACGATGAGGCAGGTCCAAGGCCAACGTGGGAAGCAACTTGCAGGTTGGGATCAGGATAGGATCCATGGCCAGTCACAGGCATGGCTGTGGTTGAACTGCAGACCAATACAGCTTAGCTAGGAACTGAGGACTTAGAGCTGAAATTAAAGGGACTCCTGGGCACATGAGTGGTGGGGTGTGGATGGAAGGCCCAGGTGAGGCTCATCAAGGTCATTTAGGCCTATTAGTGCATCAAATACACAAAACTGTCTGGCATCAAGTTCTTCATATGTTCCAGCTCTTTAGCCTACAAAATAAATTATGTATTAAGTCTCCTGATTCACTATGCTATCAATTTCCAGGTCTGGGATATCCTGGCCAGTTGGAAACATGGCTGTTCCTTTAGCGTAACTAGATTTGTACTGAGACATTTCATAGTTCTATGAATACTTCTTGTAGCTGTGATTTAGCAGTTTAGAAACATCGCTTATCTCCACTTCTGCTTTTTCTCCTCCATCCCAAACCTATGCCTGTAAGGTAGGGTTGGAAATTGTTGTGAACTCATAACCAGTTCTTGTTGTGGTTCTACCAACAGAGACTAGAAAATGAACGGGAGGACCTAGAGAAGATGGAGTCACCTCTCCCAACCGCAAGTAAAAGAGAAGCATTTGTTCTAATTACAGACATGATTCAGAAAGGGCTTAGTAATGTTCTCAGGCATGAGTTCCTCAGCAGGTCACACCATATGATCACATCTCCTCCTTAAAAGCTGGAAGGGGCCTCTGTGAACTCAGTGGTTGGGCATTTGGGTAGTCAGAACTTGCTCTGTCTTGGCTTCTGTGACAGGGACATTTTTGGCATGGCAGGAGAGAGACTTTGAACTAGAGTGAGTGCTGCTCCAGCTCAGCCTGCAGCCCTGGGGATTAGAAGTAGCAAAAATGAGAGTTCCAATGAAGCTTGTGCAGCAATGTCAGTCTGTATACTAGTCTCGGTCCTAACTAAGCCATTGAATCTTAGCGGCCTTGATGCAAGGAAAACAGGCTTGCTATACTGTGCAGCTATTTACATTTTATCTTTTAAATTTATTCAATTGGTAGTTTTTTTGATCAGCCAGATGAGCACTGACATAAGAATGACCTCCTGCCCTAGTGTTCTCTGCCGTCTCTCAGCTGCGGATGCTGGTTCAGCTGAAGCAAACTACTGGTAATCCTATGTGTTCTAGCTGCTATACCTAGGAGCAAGCCCCTGTTGCAGTCCAGCTGTATGCTTGGCTTTGATCTTGTAAAGGAGTTGTTAGGACAGCTGTGTGTCTCCAAGGGATCCAGGCTGGAGGAACACTCCACTATTAATGCTGCTTTGCACCTTCGAGGCTGACCAATGCAGCCTTATGCATACCAGAATATGGTTTCCAGTGTAAAAAAATGTGACTCAGCTTATGAAACAAAATTGTTATGCTGAAAGAGTTGGTCTTGAGGACTGTGTTGATAAGATCTGCTAAAAAGATCCATTTTACCAGGAAGCCATGCATGTGCAATTACATCCTGACCTTGCTTTGGGCAGAGAGGTCAGGAATCCCAGCCTGCTTATGAATAGGCAATTCTCTATAAAAGCTAGTGAACCAGCTAAAAGATGATAAATAAGGGAATTCAAAATAACTTGTGTCTTTATCAAACCTTTTCAAAGACTCTTATGATGTTTCATGTACAAGTAGTGTGTTCCCTCCAATGGTACTTCCATGGAAGCTACATGTGCTATATGCTAGTGCACTCGTTACTTCGCATGGCACATGCAGTGTTTATAATTATACTATGGATTAAAGGGTACTAGTATAAGATCAGCAATATTTCTAGATTATACTCTGGGCTCATATTCATTGAGATGATGCACAAATAGTTGTAAACTTTCAATGCTGTGGCCAAAAATTAAAAACCCCTTTAACAACTTACACTTCCAAAATGCAAAGTGGTGCTTTTCGGAGCAGATGCTGGGCATGCCTCCAATGTATCTGAAAATGTTTGTAATTTTCTTTTCAAGCAAGTTCAGAATTGGCTGTATGTGGGGAGAACTGAAAAGGAAGTTGATTCAAAACAAAAAGGGAACAAAAGTTGACATTCAAAATGGAGTCTTCTTTGATATGTCACAACAAATTTTTTTTACACTTTGCACTATCATCCTCTGCATGTACAGAATATATCTAGAAAATTTCAAGGTAAAGTGAGTTTCTAAGACAGGAGGTTAAAAGGGAGCTTTAGAGAGCAATCTGAAAAGCTTATTTTCGGGGAAGGTGTGTTGCCTTTGTAGAGATGCTGAACAGCTGTGTCTGCATGTGCCATAAAGTCATTATCCGTTCGTTGGATTTGACAAGAAAAGTAGCCTACAACACTTTTTGAAAGAAGTCGAGCTATCTTATAACACATTTTCCAGAATTAATCTCATAATGTTGGTGCTATAATAACTCTGTGATTCTTTGAGAAGATAAGGGAGTTTTCTTCCTTCAGGGAACAGACGGGAGAATATGCTCCAAAGTGCCCTAAGGCGAAGGAATGATCTTCTGCATGAACTTAGGGTAAGAGCCCTCTCTGTGGAGAGAAACAACAGAAAGGGCTAGGTTATCTGCATGTCCACTGCCAGTGCGGATTCAGTATTTCCTGTCCTTTAGCTCTTTGGCTGGGGAGTATTCAGGGCTCTGCTGGTTCAGAATACAGGGGCTGGGGCAGCTTATCAGGGAGAGGGGCTGGAGAGCAGTTTGTATTCCCTCGCTACAGCTAACAAAGCTCGCACCCACGTCAGTTAGTTGGTGGATTGATTCTGTTTGTCCTGATCTGCTGTATTGTAAGCTCTCTGGTATAGTGGCAAAATGCAAAGAAGGGATTTTTAATGCCACCGAGATAGGAACAACTGATTCTGTTAGGTATTCCTAGTTTGTGGAGGATACCAACTATTAATGAAACATTTTCCCAGACTGGCAGTTTGTTCTTCACTGTTTTTCCATTCCTTTTTGCTTGTGCTGCAAACTGTATGGCTTCGAGATATGTGGGAAGGAAAACTTTCTTTACACTTGTGTGGGCACTGTTTGAGTGCTTCCCTTCATGCAGCCATCGCTTATGGTCTGCCTGTCGGGCGCAGCAGTGCTGGACATTTCTGAAGCAGTGTTTTGGGGAGCAAGGTTGTGCCCTGCTGTGGGCTCCAAAGGGCATCCAGAGAGCATAACAATACTGTCTGCCTTTCTGTGACCAGGTTTTCTTTTAGAAGATACTTTATTTTGCAGGAGCAGCACTTTCTAGAAGAGCTTTCACAGCCTCCTGCACCAGCTGGAGTACACTGTCATAACCACATAGCTGTCCCCCCCGATGTCTACCAGATACCTTTTCCAGCTCCCCAAGCGGAGCCACCAAGGATTATCCAGCAGGTGGTAAGGATCCTCTCTTCTAGGAGACACCACTAGTGCTGTGCCAGTGTGAGACAACAACCACTCGGGAGCTGTATGGAAATGCTCATCCCACTGAAAAGGCAGATATGCCTCTTGCTGTTGTATTGGACCCTTACTGTCCTATGCCAAATCTAAGGGAAATTGTCTTACAAATAAGGCACAAAATTACCAATGTGAATGGTTTACCATAGAAACGAGGTAGCAAGAGGAGTGGGAGAATTGCCTACACTCTGGCCAAGCCGTTTAGCCAGTTTCCAGTGCACATCACTGTCTGCTCTACAGCCCACAACCTCAACAGCTTCTCCATGAGGATCTCATGTCCAAAGCCTTACTCTGAAGTCCAGGCAGACGATACTCTCTGTTCTCCCTTCCCAAAGATGAGAAAGCTGGCCAAAACCAACCCTGACTTTTCCATTTTCCTTTCTTTTTCAGATGCCACCTCAGTCTGCCACCATCATCCAGCAGTTACCTCACCCGTCCCCCCTGATCACACAGCTCCCCCCTGCCCAGCCTTTTGCAGCCCCCCACTCTGGAAGCATTAAAGAAGGTAACACACCCTCTGTCTAGCAGCCAGCTCCCGTCACCAAGCCTGGAGAGGGCAGGCAAGGTGCCATGGCAAGTGGAAGGGGGCATGGGACAGTGGGCAAGCTGGTTAGTGACATGCTGCTTCATCATTGGGCTGCTGCTGGGGCTGTGGGAATTGCACTCCGTAAATGGACTAGATACCATTTCTGAGAGGCTTTCCAACAAACTCTTGTCACTAAAACTAAAGAAAAAGGGACTACAAACTCAGTAATGTGGGGTTAAGCTGCTGGGGAAGCTTGGGAAAGCAGAGCAGCTCAACCCATGGCACTGAGTAATCTTAACTGGGTCAAAGTCATGCGTACAGATGATTCCAAAATTATCAAACAGGCTTCTAAAATCTGTTTTTATTCTTTTGTTCCCTCTTAACTTGTTGTTCAGCCTCCTCAGAACAATACAGCCTTTTATTATGCCCCATGTTTGGAACCAAGACAGAACAGCTGAAAGTGCTGGTCCAAATATAGTGCAATGCCAATATAAAGAGTTTATTTCTAAACACGGGTGGATGCTACTGTGAAATAATACATGACCAAAACCTGGGATGATTTCTCTGGCTCAACCTTCAGCTGATGGTTTCTTCATCCCACAGAGAAATCCTGAGTCATGAAACTGCAATATTTCTCATCTCTTTCTTCATCCAAGTGTCTGGATTTTTCAATCAGAATTTATTTTCATAAACAAAATAGTCCCAATTCAGTCATGACTTTTCTGAAGCTGATAGAGGTAAACTACTTTTGGTATGGCCAGTATAAAAAAATGGAGAGTTGTATTTTTTTCCTTCTTTTTTTCTCCCCTCTCTTTCCTTCCTTCCTTCCCCCACTCAAGCAAATTAATTACACTGCACAGGTCCTTTGTGATTAGGAGCCAGAGATCATGGTAAGTAGATTTGATGCACAAACAGTGGACTCTCAAGGTGGCACTGCAATACCACAAAAAGTTGAGGAAACCTCTCATTGACTCTCATGGAAGTCAATGATCTTGAGCCGAAGCAATAGAGAGCACTGTAAGGAGCTGGTCCATGCTGGAGTAAATGAGAGTGCTCTAGCACCCAGTCCTTCTCCAGCTTCCATTTGGCATAGCCAGAGGGGTGGGCTTGTAGGGGAATTAACAGACAGAAGATGCTCAACTCCAAGGGAGGAGAAAGAGAAGAGCTGGTTTGAACAGTCTTATTCACAGAGATTATTTTTTCACTGCCCAACCAAATAATGCTAATATTCTTCATGTGTCCCTTTCAGCTGCTTTGTCTTGGTTGTGATGACCAGTCCATATGCTGGAGAGTACTTCTTACCAAAATGCCTCTGCTATATGTCAGTCACTGATAAAGCCCTTACTTTCTTCCTTGGGGTGACTTCTTCCTAGATATGGTAGAGATGATGCTGATGCAGAACGCTCAGATGCACCAGATCATCATGCAGAACATGATGCTGAAGGCTCTGCCACCGATGTCATTCACACAGCCTGCTGGAGCCAACCCTCCCTTGCTTCAGCACGCACAGCAGGTAATGGCACTGGAGTCTCAGGGGCGTTGTTGCTTACACCAAGCACTGGTTGATCTCCTTGGGAGGGTGTGCAGCCTGGACAAAACATGCAGAAAGTCTGGGCTGCTTAACAGCTGTGCGCATCTTCAGACCCACTGCCCTGGGAGACTGTTCCTGAGCAGAGCACAGCCTGTCTCTCTGCCATGATGAGCACTGTGACAGGACCCAGTGGAAGAATGTCTTCTCTACAAGTGCAAACTGGATTTGCTCCAGCTCTGAAAATTGTCTCTCCTGTACAGTTGAACCACTAACAGACTGTGCATGGAAGAGATCTACACCGGGCATCTGCTGCTGCAGGTCCATGTGCTGCAAACAGCGGGGCAATATTCATGTAACAAATCCTATAATTGGTAAAATTTGTAAAATTTCAAATGAGCTAGAGCTGAAGCACAGATTTTGTGATCGTACATGGAGCCCCACTGTTCTAGTTCCTGTCTCACTGAAAATCAATGGCTACTGAGCTCTGAAAGGACAGATCTTAAAGATATTTTGGTGTATAGATCCCTATAGGGGTTTTTCCAAAATGCCTTATCAGTGCCTGATAAGAGGAATGTAATTTTGGACATACCCTTAGATGCCCAATTCCTAAGCTATTTTAAACAAGGTGAGAGAGCTCCTTAGTGTCCTTAAGTGCTTTGGAAAAATGTATTTCTAGTCTCTAATCTGTAGCATTTATTACCTAGGAAGCAAGGACAGTTGATCTTTGGGGAGGAGGGGATGTCCCAGTGTTGCAAAAACTTCCTCTATACTTTTCCTACCTCTCCATTTTCAGGCTACCCATGTCTTTTCCCTGGGATGTAAGAAAGATTTGGTTTCTTTTTCTCAGGTGTTAAGGCTGTCGGGTGTTGAGAAAGTAATTCCCACACTTCTGCATTCCTTGCCCAGCCCACTCTCATCTATCCTATGTGCTATTTGCAAAAGCAACGGATAGCTTAAAAGGCCCCAAGCCCTGGGTTTAACAGAGGGGTAGGAAATGCAATCCCCTTCCATAGCCCATCCCAAGGCCTGGAGGGGAGCTGACAGGTTTTTTGCACCTGTTGGGACCAAATGTCTGCCCTGGACAGAAAGCCTCTGCCAGCAGCTGCTAGCTCTCACATTTCAGGGCACCAAAGTCCCACCTGTGCCACAGAGGGGCCCGCTGGCTTTGTCAGCCATGGTGCCGGGGCAGACTTGCTGTGGAAATGGGAGACAGTGCTGGCTCTTCCTCTTGTTAGAGCTGTACCCAGTGTTGCCTCGGACGGAAGTCCGTTTCTATTTATTTTCCTTAAACTTTGCAATTTCTGGATTTGAATACTCTTTTCCCCTTGCTGTGAAGGACATGCCTGGGGCAGATGGTGGTACTGGGAGAGCCAGCAGACTCATCTGCAGTTTTCTGTGGAGGACCCGACATCTAAGAGAAGATGGCAGAGGGAGAATGTGCATCCCCCAGGCGCACACCTTCCTCCCCAGGCCATCCTCTCACCGTGCATTTCCTTGACATAGACCGGTGGGATAAACTGAGGGGAGTGGGGTTTGAGTTCCTCTGAGTATCAGGTGAAATCTGAAAATGCCGAGTGTTTCCTGGACTTTCTGTGTTGGAGCCTGCAAAACCCATCTCCAGATGTGCTGAAGGACTTCCTTTACCAAGGGTGGCCAAGCGGGAACCCAGCCCTCACCCAGGGACCCATCCAACGGGGGCACAGATTTCACGAATTGCCCTTTGTCTCTCTCCACCAAGGACCTGCCGTTTGCTGCTCCCCTGGCTGTGAAAGCAGGCAGACCCAGGCCTTCTGCAGTGCACCACCATCACCACATCCCTCCCACAGGGGTGTTCCCAGTGCCCCATGGGGGCTTCCCCTCCACGACTCATCACAGGACCGTCAGCATGCTCCCTGCCCTGCCAACGTAAGTGAATGGGCAGCTGCAACGTAAACTTTTAGCCCTTCCTTCCTGCACAGGTGGGGTAGCTAAGTAGACCAGACCATCCCATGCCTTTGTGGTCCTTCACTGAGGCCAGTCCTGTCTTTAACGCAACAATGGGACTGAGGCAGGTTAAGTGAGGATTTGATACACCCAATCTTATAACTCGAGTAATTAATCCTTGCTTACTGTGGAATAAACATGAGGATCACACAACGTTTGCAGATGATACCAAGCCATGTCCCTGCCACACAGAGCCACCATTCAGCAACGTTGCATGGTTCTGCTCTGCTCTGCAGTGGTTGTTACCTTGGGTTTATGGTCTCCCTGTGAACCTGGCAGACATCGGCTAAATAAAGGCTGCATGTATTTTACATTCAGGCGAAGGTTCCCAGTAGGTTTTATATTCTTAAAACACTGCTGAAATATTTGCTAATCAGAAATTCCTGGGAAGAAAACCCACATCCACTCACTAAGGAAAATGGTACAGAGGGAGGGGAGTACTCAGAAATGAAGCTGAGACGTTGCAATACGCCTGTGCTTGCAGCTGGGATGTTTTTTCAAGTGCAGAAATGGATGAACTTCTTCCTACACTGTCCCAAAGCCTGTAGAGCCCTCAAGCCCATAGAAGAAGTCAGCAGCTGGCTCCTCTAGGGGCTCACCTGCCTGTGCCTTTCCTGCTATCTCTGAGCCTGGTCAGCTTTCTAGGTGTGAGCAGATCACGCCGGGACTAGTGTTTGAGCTAGTCTGCTCATGTGAATGCCAGTGGCAGAAGGAGCCTTGGGGAAGGGTCTGAGCCAAGAGAGAGCAGGGGTCTTGCTGAGTGTGTCAGGAGGAGACAGCAAGAAAGCAGGCGTGGAAGCAGCAGGACTAGAATGTTCTTACGTGCTGAGGCTGGTAAAGAAATGCCCATTACTAGATTGTGGTGGGGTGACTGGGTACTTTGTGGTGGGGACTCACTGTTGCATTGGTTGGAATGCAGCTTTTATTTGTGTGGTAGGGCTGTTTCAAAGCCTTAGTGAACAGAAGGACAGGATGGATGCAGCTGCACGCTCATGTACGGGCAACCTTGTATGGCCCTCTTTAGCATGGGATTTGAATTCCTGAACAGATTATTTACCTAATGGGGTTATAAGGGAGAAACATTTCTACATCTTTCACTTTTACATGGCTTTGCAGTCTTTACTGGTAAAGATCTCGGGTCTCCTTTCAGACCCAGTGCAATTAGCTGTTTGCAGGAATCAGCAAAGGAAGATCTTGTCATGGCTTTTAAGTTATATTCCTCCTCTTCTTCAGCTACCTTCCACCATGAATTATGAGATCTGACTCATCTACACTGTCCTTTTGCAGCTGCAGCAAGCATAGATACTGTTGGCTATTACCAAACACAATAAAGCCATTTTTCTTGTTGCAGGTGGCCCACATACTGACAGTACGTGTTACTCTGCAAGCGGACCATGGTGTTGCTGTATTTGAACAGTTCCTAAATCATCTGTTTGGTCAACAGTCTAATGTCTGTATGACTGCACATTGTTGGTACAAGAAGTGAGCAGGAGAAAGACTGCAGATGTTAAAAATGTACCATGCACCTGTGGCCTGCTCACCCGTTTCTGCTAGTTCAGTTGTTTCATCTTTCAAGCTCACATCAGCCACAAGCAACCACCACTTTTTTTGCTCTCTCTTTATAGAATCAAGAAGAGCCATCCCAAAGTATCTTGCAGGCTTGGCAGCCCACAGCCCCTGGGCCTGAAATAATCTTAACACCAGTGTTATTGAGCCCTTGCAAATTAGTACGACCCAGCTCCAGGGCTGACAGTCCCCTTCAAGTGCAAATTGAGGAAATGCACCTTGCTGCTCTCCAGGAGACAATAATGCAAACTAACCCAGGATGCCTGAATGAGGGTTTAGTCACCAAACTTCATCAGCCTGAGGTGTTCCTCCATCAACGTTTTCAGTTTTGCTGCCTCACAGGTATACTTGTCCTACAGTAATCACCTGTTGGGGAAACTAAAGTGAGCATGAACGATCCAAATGCAAGTTACTTGCGTAGCAGGGCAAAATCCTGGCAATGGATTTTCCTGAAGACCAACAGTCTGCCCCACTTGTGAGCTGGCTTTGTGCACTATTTGGATAAATAATTCTCAGTGGAGAAGAACAGAAGGAAATCTGCTTCTGCATTCGTTGGGTTTGAACATTGACGTGCAGTGTCTATTCCCAGCTAACCACAGTTCATGTTTTCTGCCCCAGGAGGGCTCTGACTCTCACATCTCCCAGATTTCCCACTTACAAAGCTACCCATGGTTTTTTTTAGGTTAGTAGACATAGAATCATAGAATGGTTCGGGTTGGAAGGGACCTCAAAGATCATCTAGTTCCAACCCCCCTGCCCTGGGCAGGGATACCTCCCACTAGAGCAGGTTGCTCAAGGTTTTATTCTTAAAATATTCAAGGTTCTCAAAATATTCAAGGTTTTATTCTTAAAAAGCTATTGGAAGGTGATTTAAGCAGCCTGAAACTGTATATATTTGTTTCATTATTTCTCAACCTTTCCCTCATCTAATCAGGATTTAGACTTGATTTAAAAAAAGAATAAAATCCTGAGGTTCTTCCTTGGATATTGGCATGACTTTTTCTTCAGCAACATAAATCAAACACCTTTTCCTTCTTTACTTTTCTCACTAATTTTCAGAGGGCAGGCTTTAATCTGAGCCCATGCTATCCTGGTCTTTTTGCTTTCATTTAGGACTCCTTGGAAGGCTTGCTCAGAGTTTTAATCAAGTGATACTTGTTCATTCTCTCAGCAGCCTGGTTGTGTTTAATACAGAAAGATAAACAATGAATTACAGAATCACAGAATTGTGGTGGTGGTGGTTGGAAGGGACCTCAGAGATCATCGAGTCCAACCACAAAAAAAAAAAAACAAAAAAACCACATAGCTCTGCTCACTGAGGGGTCAGGAGCTTCCCCGCGTGTCCGTGCCTCCTGCCTCCAGATCAGGGACATGGACCATGGCTGAGGCTGCTTGTGCAAAAAGCAGTACTACGACACCAGCTTTAGTTGCACGACTGAACGCTGTGTTATCCACAGGAATCCATGAATTAACCAGCGTACCTTAAATTGCTGCTGTCGAATTGGTGATCCAGATCATGGGGCAATTTGTAAAGCCTACCAGATAAGTATGCAAAGAGTGCTGTGAGTGATATTCCCAAATAATAACTGTCACTGCTGGAAGCTAATGGTGTGCTCTCTGTGCTCTGAAAACAATTAATGAATAATTTATTTACTACGTAAAACTTGCCTTGCTCTTTGCCCACTTTGCTCTGTTTTCTTTGCTGTGTATCAGTCAATCAGATAACGTGGATCAATTCACTGCTGAGTAAATCAGAGAAAAACAGTGGAGGTTCTTCAGTGGCAACTCATTCGGATGCAGTGCCAGGGCCCCTGGGCAACCAGTGTGGTTCACATATCACCCTCAAGAGAGTGCTCCAGGAGTTAGTCTGTGTTGTCCCATGGGTGCCCCTGCAGTTGCAGCCCAGCAAAGCACCAGCAGAAGCCCAGAAGATGCATGTTCTCCTCCTGCTCTGCGTGCGTTTCATTAGGGGGGTCCTTGAAGGATGCAGAATTGCTTTACAGTTTTCAAAAGAGGCCTTTTAATAAGGCCTGACTGAATAACACCACATTCACCTCTCTTCACCTGAGGCTCAGTGTGGCTGGCCACACAGCCAGACTGACTGACCAACGTTCTCTGGGCTGGGAGTTAAACTTTAACATGAACCGGAGGAGAAGAACCCAGATGTGACTCAGCTGCCCATGTCCTTCCCCTTCTCCTCCCTGCTGGTGAGGGCAGTGCAGCAGGACAGGGAGTGGGGACACAGCAGTAAGGACCTGCAACCTCGGGGCTGCCCCAGTGATGGAGCCTGGCAATCCAGAGGGGAAGAGAGTCGCTGTTGTTGGCGGTGGTCTGGTAGGAAATGCAATTTGGTGGCTGTGTGACTGCATTTGCCAGGGCTGTAAAAGCATTGCTTAGACGTGGGGTTTGAATGTTTTTCTTAAAATCATTCCTCCTTTAGATGAGGAGGTGTAATGGAGGAGGCAGTTGAGTTCTCACTGCAGGAGGCAGCAAAGCTCATTTGAACAGCTAGGACTTTGTAGGAGAACAGCGCTTTCCCGCAAGGGAAAGCTTTGCTGCTGAGATATCCTGGAGACACAATGCCTCTGACACTGAAGGACATCATGGAGCATTGCAGCACCTGAGTCTCTCTCTTGATTTCTTTGGTCATTAGCTTCTTGGTCCCTGTGCTGCTGGAAAAGAGTGATGACATAAGAGTCTGTAGTTCTGATAGCGATTAATGATGGAAATTAAATATGAAAAAGACCACTATCCATTTAAATATCCAGCAGGATGTATGTATACTGTCCTTTTTAAGGAAGCATCTTGCTTTTGCACAGATCTAGCTTCCCCTCATGTGTTCCTAAGGAAATGCTGCAGTACTCTGAATTCTATTGAGGAAGATAAATATAGTTCAGAGAGGAGCAGGGAGCTCCCCTGTACCTGCTCCTGTTGTCTCCGTCTGAAGGGCCTAGCCCTGCTGCAATTAATCACTGTGTGTAGACAAGCCCTGAACCTGGTATGACTTAAAACTATGAGTTTTGATGGGTAACTTTTATCTTGGAGGCTCTACAGGCACATCAAGTGTGCCAGAGGACTTCTCTCCAGGAAGAAGGTTCTTGATCTAGGTTCTTGATCAAAAGGTCTTCCCATATATTCTGAGCTGCATCCCCTGACTGCTGCTTTCCCTTGATGCATCTCAGTAGTGATCTGTGATACAGCTACCATATAGCTACTAAACACTTCATCCACCGTTCCTGATCCGTCTCTTGTAGGTGGGTGCATTAAATGCCTGTTTCTTTGCTAGACGAGGTTTCCATGTTGATGTTTATGAAGCCAGAGAAGGTAAGTTCAGCCTGATCATTACTGCTTTATTAGTGTTTCTGTCCCTTTACTGATAACAATTTTCGAAGAAGCAAAAGAGGAATTATGTGAACTCACTGAAACTGCAGAAAGAAAAAGAAATCTGAAAATGTGACACTTTGGGGATATTCTTTTCACTCTTCCCTTTAGCTCCTGTGGTGGTGGGGAGCATTAATTTGAAATACGTTGTCTTGTGTGGAGGGACCCCATAGTTCAGCTACTAATATGATGCCCTTTTTAATGCTTTTGGCTTAAATCTTGATTCAAATCATCACATTTGAAAATTTGTCTCTGCATGAAGAATTATAGCACAGTACCGTTGAACCAAGCTGGGTCAGAAGTCTGGAAGCAAAGGCTGTTGCTAATGCTGCAGCATCTCTGTGAGGGTTAAAAGCATCAACTTGACCTTGTAACTACTGCCATTGGTGGTGAGCAGAGCTGGTAGCAAGAGGGGCAGAAGGAGAGATGGAGCCCTTTCAGGAAGCCTCCGGCTCCACAGGGCACCGCAACAGAAAATGATGATTTGGGGCACAGGTGCTGGCTGAAAGGGAGAGAAACTGTTTGCTTTCAGTGCCTATCAGCTGACAGACAAATAAAACCTGGTCAGAGAGTGCAAGCCAAGCAGCAGATGAGAATGGTGATAAGTAAGGCGGAACTCAACTCAAACACGCAGCAAAGGGAATGAGAAGCCCCATGTGATGTGGTCACTGTGATAACTCCTCCTCCTTCGGCAGTCATGGAGATGGGCAGTTCTGCTGGGCCCATCCTGAGTCCTGCGCACAGCTCTGGGTCCCCGCTGCAGAAACGGGTGGTCAGGGCAGCCAGCCCCAGGTGCTGCCAGCAGGCTGCAGGCGTGGAGCAAGAGCAAATGGCTTTTCACTGTGGTTTAACTGTTAAACTCTTTGCTGGATGTTGCACGTGCTAGAAGTTTCACAGGTTCAAAATGTCTCTGATCGCTTTTACTTGCCTTTTAAGTCAGAGAGATTTTACCACTGTGGTCCAGTTTTTGGCCCATTTCTTGTGCTGAGATGCAACCCTGAAAGCTATTGGGATGAAGCTCGGCCACATGCACTGGCTGGACAATCTGGGAAGCCTGAGTGAGGCTGTTCGGAGGAGGAACAGGCCAGCACTGAGACATTCCCACCTGAAAAGTGTTGGAGAAGGTGACCTGCAAGTGTCCCAAAAAGCATCAGTCTGTGGGTCTCAGCAGAAGCTGCCACACATACATTGCTCAGCTCTCTCCACTTAGAGGGTAAATGGCTTTTAGTGATAATGAGCCCTCCAGCACTGTGGGGCACTGTCAGGATCCAGCAGCCCCTTTGCAGTACTTGACTGCAGCTGCTTCTTCCAGGCTAGAGGTAGCACAGAGAAAGCCACCCTCAAAGCTGCTCAGCTGCCTTCCCAAGGGCTGAACACGCCCCCTGATACCTGCCCTTTCTGCAGGCAGAGCCAGGGGACGGGGACTCCCCACTGTCACCCCTGCTGTCGCTGCAGGGATCTCAGGAGATGCCACCCACACCAAGCTGTGGCATTGGCGTCTGCGTAACCAGCTGCTCTTTCCACACAGATATCCGGGTGGCCAGCTTTGCCCGTGGCAGAAGCATTAACTTGGCCCTGTCCCACAGAGGACGCCAAGCCCTCCGAGCCGTGGGGATGGAGGAGCAGGTACCCTGGCAGCTTCTTGTCAGTGGCGGGGTCTCTATGGTTAAAATGCTGTTGACTTCAGCTGGTGATGGACAGGCTTTTTTCTGCTCCCCAAGCATGCAGCTGCTCCCCAGCGCTGCCACTGCAGCAGAAGCTCTGCTTTTGTGAGGGTGAAGGTAGACCTGTCCCACTGCATGCCTGTAGCCTGACCCTCCACTGCTTCGTGGCGCAGCCACCAATGGTGATTTCCCCCAGCCTAGGGTCAGCGCCCAACCCCAGGCAGCTGGGCTCTGCTCATGGCAGAGGGTGCTTCCCTTGGAGACCAACACTCAGACAAGCATTCCAGTGTTAAGCTCTTTGCTGTGCTCTCCTCCCTCCTGGAGGGTGAGGCCAAACGGCGCAGGAGTAGGTGGACTCCCAAAAGAGCTGGAGTACCAGCAGGACACGATAAAGGGGGCTAGTTTACCCACTGACATGTGTAGATTTCTGTTTTCCCACAAACCCATGAGCTTTGGGCTGATCCCTGAAATCTGTTCACACCGACGTCTGCACTTCTGGAAGTGGTGGGTTCTCCTGGTCCCTGGCTCCCTGCAGAGAAGGAGCCCAGACTTCAACAGGTTGTATCCCAGCACCAGGACGTAATTTGACTGTCATCCCCTTCTCTGCCAAGCACCCTGAGGCTTTTCATGTCCCTTCTCTCAAAAAATATTTTTGCACTGATTTTTATGAGAATGGGTTCGTAAGTAATCTCAATAAAATGCAGTGACTTGGCGTTGACAGCCCTGTAAAATTTTCCCCGCTAACTTGGATAGTTGCACAGAAATGTATGAGCAGAGAGCACCCCACTCATGCTTGGAGTGCAGTGCATGGGGGGAATGGCAGTTGGTAGCTTGTGCCTTGCTCCTCAGCAACTCAGTTTTGTCCAGAAGGCTGGATTGTGTTCCCTTCCATTTCAGATTGTGTCCAAGGGCATTCCCATGCAGGCAAGGAGGATACATACACCTTCGGGGAAGAAGTACTCTATCCCTTATGGGAAGAAGAACCAGGTACTGGTCTCATGCTGCCACTCAGACACTTTGCAGAGCATGAGGGGTCTTTAATGGGATTTGTGGCTCTGCGTGATGGATAGCTCATGCTCTTAAAGGGGATGACGTGAACAGGAAAGGGATTGCATGATCCTCCAACTTCAGGGACATTTCTTGTCTTGCTGTGCAGAGCATCCTTCAGCAATGCCTCCTGAAACCCCTGTTTGTTTGCCTTGCAGTACATTCTCTCTGTGGACAGAGCAAACTTAAACAGAGAGCTGCTAACAGGTAGGTTGCCAGTTATGTTTGCAAACACTTTTACACTCTGTTCACCAAGGATTCAGGGTTTACCCCATGAACAGGAGACTTTGGGCACCAGGCTCTCTTTGCCCGTGAGTTTGGCATCACCTCCTCTCAGAAAGTACAAACGTGAACTAGTGTTTTTAAGAAGAAAATCTGTGCTGTTCCCCTACTGATTGTCTGACACAAAAGGATATTCAAACAAGTCCCCCCAAGACCTTTCTGTGTAGTCGGAAATCCCTGAGGGGCAGCCCTTGTGCCTTCACCCTTGAGTGGGAGCTGCCTCAGCACCCTGGCTCCTGGCACCAGCATCTGCTCCCAGAACTTCACCAGCCGAAGCCGGAGATGTCTCCTCAGCCTTGCCACAGTTCATGGCATTTTCTGCAACCCGATTGTACACAGACAAATAGAAATTGGAGCACAGTGGCAAAGCGTGTAATCAGGCCAGGCCAAATTTCCCTAAATTTTTCTACTGATTACAGGCACCACATCCCATCCTGAAATGCAATGTGGTGATGGTGGAAACAGGACAATGGCTCATGCCATTGCAGGGAAGAAAGAAATCTTTGCAGGATTCCTTGCATTTTTGAATAGTTTTCAGTGCAGTTGCCCAAATGCAGTCCTAGTGTGCCCTGCCCACCGGCCATCACTCAACACAGCAATCTTATTGGCTGCACTGGCAAAAGTCTCTATAATTTAGGGGTCCCTTGAACATATTTTCGGGGTCATGGTACAAGCATCTACATTTAGTTGTCTTTTCTTTTCACAGCTGCTGAGAAGTACTCCAACACTAAACTGTACTTTGGACACAAGCTCCTGGACTGCAACGCAGAGCTGGGGACATTAACCATAAGCAGGTAATCCCTGTGCAAGCCTAGGGTCACTTGTTCACTTATTTTCTGCTTAATCATTCATAAAGCCTCAAACAATTGAGCAATCTCAGCCTGAAACTAGTGTGTTATTCCTGAGCAGGGCAAACCTCAGTGTCAGCTTTGGAAAGGAGAGACATCAAAGCGGGGTTCATGAGGAGGCTGAAAAAGGTCTAAGCAGCTCTTTAACCTCCCAGCAGCCTGGCAGTAGGCTAGGCACATGCTTACTGGCCTGTGCAGGGAATAAACTCAGCAGTCTCCGTAGCACTGGTTTTCAGGGACAGGTTGCTCATCAGGGAGGGCAGCTATTGGCCTTGTTTCATAGTTGTGCTAAACTCT
This sequence comes from Calidris pugnax, assembly GCF_001431845.1. NCBI lineage: Eukaryota > Metazoa > Chordata > Aves > Charadriiformes > Scolopacidae > Calidris > Calidris pugnax. Next base: position 342,145 of record NW_015090908.1, read on the forward strand.
GGTTATGACCCCCATCCACCTGGGGATGCGGGCTCTGCAAAACAGCAGCATTACCCCAACAGGGGTCACATTCTTGGGTAGATCTGGCAGAGATATGCTTTTGGTAACCTACAAGATAATTATCCTAGCGCTGAGTTTCCCAGACAGTAAAAGCCAGTCTTCCCCCACCCTAGAAGATTAATAACGCTGGAGGTGACACTGGCATTTTGCAAAGGGCTCAGCGGTGCACTGCGCTCAGCGGTGCTGAGCTGGCCTGGAGTTATGGCAGGGTTGATCCAAGGATCTCTCTGGCTTTCAGATCTGACCAGCAGCCATTGGAAGTCACCTACGACCTCATTGTGGGATGCGATGGAGCCTTCTCAACAGTCAGAAAGCAGTTCATGAGGCAAACACGCTTTAACTACAGTCACGAGTACATTCCTCATGGCTATATGGAGCTAACCATCCCTCCCAAGGATGGAGACGTAAGTGTGCCTGTCCTCAGGGCCGCTACCACCTTTGTAGATGGGACACACTGCTCCCCTCCCATGGTGGCTCTGCTACAGCAGCTCTAGAGAAACTAATATCTTGCTTGGGCCTCAGCCAAAGAATTAAAACTTTTGTAGGAGAAGGCAGGCATCTCTTCCTCTTCTAGTGGTGGTGCCAGTGTCTTGGTACCTGGCTGCAAAAGTCCTAGAGAGCCTGCCCGAGAGTGGTGGGGTTAACTCTAGCTCTGAGAGGTCCTGGAAGTATGGGAACATGTCTATGAGGACATCAGTGATTGCAAACCGGCAGATTTTTGCCCATCTTTCCTACCCTTTCCTCTTGCCCTTGCAAGACTATCCTGTGTCTCCCTGAAGCATCAAGTAGCAGAAAGAGGCTCTGTGGTCACTGTGTCTTCTCGTGGTAAAAAGGACAGGAACTCTGTGTCTCCCTGAAGCATCAGGTAGCAGAAAGAGGCTCTGTGGTCATTGTGTCTTCTCGTGGTAAAAAGGACAGGAACTGCTGTGGCTGGTGTGGAGGACAGCCAGGGGCTGGGCTGGGGAAGCAGGGGCGATCTTTCTTCTCTTTCAGTTTGCCATGGAACCAAACTACCTCCATATCTGGCCGAGAAACACCTTCATGATGATTGCACTGCCCAACATGGTAATAACCCATGGCCACACTCCCTTGGGGTACGGGATGGAGTTTGTAGGGCTGAACTGAATGTGGTGGCAGCCATGTGGCAGGGGCTGGGGGGGGACGAAAATGGACCAGGTGTCCCACAGCCTGGGGGGGACATCATGCAGGGCAGGACCTCCTAAGCTGGCCCTGCCTCATAGCGCTGAGCAGGTACCTGTGCCACTTCTCTCTGCCCACACACCTGAGCCCACCCAAGTTCCCCAAAAACCAGCTCTCTGCAGCTCGATGTTACAAATCAGAGATGGGAGTACCACGGCAGCATGCCAGGCCCATGCTGGCAGTTCACATGCTGCCCCCGCTTCTGCCTCCCCCCGGCGTGTACGAGCCCACCACAGATAACAGGGTGGCTGGGTGCTTGTCCCCACCGCACAGGTGGGTTGCTATGATTGTTGGGTGACAGGCTGGGCACTGAGCAGATGCTCCAGGTGCCAGGTCCTCTCTATGGGCTCCGGGCTTCTTTCTGACCTTCCTCCTTGGCTGACAGGACAAGTCTTTCACCTGCACGCTCTTCATGCCCTTTGAGGAATTTGAGAAGCTCACAACAGGCGAACAAGTGCTGGGTTTTTTCCAGACCCACTTCCCAGATGCCATCCCTCTCATCGGAGAGTAAGTGTTCCCGTCTCCCCTTCACACTCATCAGCATAGTGCTGCAAAGCTGGGGGATGCATCCCCACCCAGCTCAGGGATGGAGACTCCACTGAAGCTGGTGAGCCATGCGATTGTGAATGCAGTTGGGGTGGACCCCCATGGCCCCTTGGTCTGAAGAAGGGGAATTGAACAGCCCAAGCTGTTTTGAACTTGAGGGATGGATTAACTGTTCATAAGCCGTGGGTTTTAGATGTTAGAGGTGGGTGAGCAAAGTGACTGCACTAGAGCCAAGGGTTGCTTGCTGAAACCAGCAGTGCAAAGGTAGTCCTGCTGTTCAGACAACTAAGTTGTGCAAACATTGAGATTTTAGACAACAGGCTGAGAAAAGCTGGGCTTGGCAAAAAATCCCCCAAACTCCACTGTGCTGACTAACCAAAATTTGGCACTTATTAATTTTATGGCTAAAACAAATATTAGGGCTGTGAGCCACAAGAGCAGGCTGTTCCCAGCGGCATGCTGCTCCCTGGACAGTGGGGACCCTCTCACTGCTGGGCAAATGGCACAAAGGCAGCAGCATGGAGCCACAGCACTGTCTGGGGACCCTGGGGATCAGGATTAGCCTTTCCAGCACATGTCCTGATGGCCTTGGCTCTGTTCAGAGCATCCTCATCTTCCGGCAAAGAAAGAAGCTCCCCAGCCAGTGGGAACTCCAGCCCATGCTGTTAATATCCTGCTTTGCAACACAGTTAGTTACCTGTTACAGGGGTTTTTTGCTGATAGGAAGGGTATCAGCTGTGCTAGGAAGTTTCCTTTCCTCTTAAGGAGACTCTATCACAGGACTTCATACAAACCTAGAAACGCAGGTATCTTCTAGTGTATCATCTTTCCTACAGTGACTGCCATCTACCCTTGCTCATGGTAGGAGGACTGAGATGTCAATGACACTTACTCATGGTCAAGTTGTGTGCAGAGCTTAAAACCTGCAGACAAAATATTCAGTCCGTAGTGGGAAGTTCATGAAAGAGGTTTTGCAGGCTCCACATTTTCCCCAGCACAAATATCCCAGTGAATAGGCTTGGGTTCTGCATCCCAATGTTGGCAGTGCCCTTGACCCTGACCTCCTGAGCTTGGACGTTGCATGACTTACTCTTCTTGTCTCTTGTGGTCCCACAAGTGAAGTATCTGTTGTTTTGCCTGAAGGCGAGAGCTGAAGCATGATTACTTCTTGCTGCCAGCCCAGGCCATGATATCTGTGAAGTGCTCCTCCTACCACCTTGCTTCCCGGTGCGTGCTGATGGGAGATGCTGCACATGCTGTTGTGCCCTTCTACGGACAGGGCATGAATGCAGTAAGTTTGTGGCTGGCCCTGGGTCAGCTGTGTCAGTTGGGTCCCAAATCTTTTTACCCAGAAATGCCTGGTTTTAGAGTGTAGCTCTGTCGAATTCAGGGACTGGCCTGTTTCACGGTCCGATGTCCTCTGCATTGGTGGGTGCTGAACTCCCCTGGGACATGTGGCTGCTCAATAGGACCTGGTTGTCCTCAGGGGAAGAGAGGGAATAAGAAGGTGTTGCAACCTTCCCATGGGGCAGAAAACTGCGTGGGAGGGTGGTCCAGCAAGGCAGCCCCATGCTGCCGGGAAAGGCAACCCCCTGGATTTCTCTGCAAGATCCCTGGCAGAGTGGCCTGGAGTAAGACTCCTGCTCTGAAGCTGTGGTCAGTGGGAGCCTGCACGTGTGAGCAGCTACACCAGCTAAGCATCCGTGAGAGCGCTTCTCATGAACATATTGTTCCTTCTGCCTATTTACCCTGTAATTTTCCTCCCAGGGCTTTGAGGATTGCCTGGTGTTTGATGAATTAATGGACCAGTTCCACAATGATCTTGGTGAGTGAAGGTAGCTGGAGAGGAGCACAAGCAGATGAGGATCCCTCTGTGGCTGAAGGCAGCTGGATACCCTGCTTGGGAGCTGCCCGTGAGCTGTCACTTTTTTATCGCAGGTGCCTGCCTCCCCGAGTTCTCCAGGCTGAGGGTGCCAGATGACCATGCGATCTCAGATTTAGCCATGTACAACTACGTAGAGGTAGGCTAGCTGTGCACAGAGTTGTGCTCCTGTGGGCTGTGCATACAGCAGCACGCTGTTGGGATGCGCACAGCCGGCAGGGGCTCTGGCAAGATTCTGGTTGGGCTGTCACCCTGGCAGACTTCAGCCAAAGAGCTTCTTGGGAATGCCACTGGGGCAGCTCTGGTCCCCAGGACAGGCAGTGGGAGAGCTAGCAAAATGCATGGGAGCTCTGCCAAGACACCCTGCCAAGGGGTGAGAGTTGCTCTGTTGCAGATGCGTGAGCACGTGAATTCAACGTGGTTCATTTTCCGGAAGCATATAGACAACTTCCTCCACACCCTTATGCCTTCCACCATCGTCCCGCTGTACACCATGGTAAGGTCAGCACCTTGGTCCCCACTGCCCGAGCTGCTGCGAGCTCCTCCTGGCTGGCTTTGAGATGTTGATGTGCTCCTGCAACCCTCCCAGGTGACCTTCACCAGAATTCGCTACCATGAGGCACTTCAGCGTTGGAAATGGCAGAAAAAGGTTGGTCAGTGGTGGTGCCTGCCCTCCCCATGCCATGAGCCTTGTGAGCATCCTGCATACCTGCACTGCTCGGCTGCAGGGGGGGAGCATTGGTCGTGGGGCAACATCAGGTGGGTGAAGGTGTGAAGACTTTGCTTGGTGCCGCAGGGTAGGAGCAAACCTCTGCTGATGCCGGGGCTTCTCTTTGCAGATAATTAATCGAGGGCTCTTTGTCATGGGGGCAGCAGGACTAGGTGGCACCTACCTGCTCATAAAGCGGCTAACACGAAACTTGGACTTCTGCATGGAAAACTTGTGGGGCTGGTCCCATTATCTGAAGAATATGGGAAATTTTCCCTTTGGCACACAAGTGGCTTAAAATTCCTGATTGTAATAAACGTGAAGGCATGTGCTGTTGGCCCACTGGATGATGTTTGTCTTGGGATGTGGCCTGGCAGCTTCTGCAGCCCTCTTGCCCCCTTGGGGGTGGTGGTGGTCCCTCTCCCCAGGTGACAGGAGCCCATTGGAGCACAGAGTACCAAGAGAGCCTCTGCAGGGGCTCAGGCATATCTCTGTCTAATCTCAGCAGCCTTGTCTTGAGTGATGTGGTGTGTCATGGGCTGGATGCGAGTTTTGTGTGCAGTAATGGGGGAAGCTTCCTCCCCACCCCAAGTCAGGAAAAAAATGATTCAGTTATTCTTGGTGGAAATGAATCAATTTTTAAAAATTATGTCCTGGGGCAGCACTTGAAGCCTGGAGAAAGGGCCGTTCCACACCTGGCTGAGAAATACTTCTGATTTTTGCAAGCGGGTCTCCACAAAGGGACCACCAAGCCTTCAGGCAAAAACAAGACCAGGGGCCTGAAGGACTCTCCTAGCTCATTGTTCTCCCCCTGCCATTTTGCATGTGCCCCAGCATGTACTTCTGTCTAATGCAATTACTATTTCTTTTTGAAAAAGTCTGGATCCCTCATGGATTTCCTCTAATTGTCCTCCGAAGCATGGATGTGGTTGGACTCGTACTGCACACACTGCACCAGCAGTAAGACCTGCAGCTGCTGACAGGGGAGACTGATAGTTTCTTCATGGTCAAGTAACAACAGTCTCCACCTGGGTCCCTGGCAATGGGCATTGTGTCCAAGACCCAGAGCCCTAAAGGATACCACTGGTGTCTGTGTGCAGTCAGGTGTGGGGACATACACTGAGTTAGGGTTCCTTGAGCCAAAAGTAGCTGCAGGCTGGGATAGTACTTGGCGGGCGGGGGTTTCAAACACACTTTCCTACTTTTTACCTTGCCCTAGACCCCCACGGTCACTGCTGAAGAACAGTAAAATGGCTCAAATTAACCCCTGATCTGACACGGTGCAGCCACTCTTGTTTAAGGTGGTTTACATATAACTGCCAGAAAATGGACTGGGACAAGCATCATTTAGTCCCAAAAATTTTGCATCATTTAGTAAATCATTTTTGGCTTGCAAGGGAGCACTTCTCGGGATGTAAATGCCAAATCAGTGTAGAAGACAATTTGTTTCTCTGGCCAGCATTTTTTCCAGGCACTCTCTATGGGAGATACTGGCAGCAATGACAGGATTTTGCTGCACTTTTCCCAATTAATGCTTCAGCTGCTGTCCTTGCACCTGACTCTTAGCAGGAGAGATGTATTTAGTCACGGAAAGCAAAACCAGGGGCTATGAGAATGAAGAACTGCCCACAGGAGGAGAACATCAGGTTCGAGGCCATCTAAGGAACCTGAAGGTGCATAAGTCCATGGGACCTGACGAAATCCATCCCTAGGTCCTGAGGGAGCTGGCGGACAAAGTTGCTAAGCCACTTTCCATCATATTTGAGAATTCATGACAATATGCTGAAGTTCCCTCTCTCTGGAAATGGGGAAACATAACCCCGATATTCAAAAAGGGAAAAAAAGGAAGACCCAGGGAACTACAGTCTCACCTCTGTGTCTGCTAAGATTACGGAGCAAATCCTCCTGGAATCTCTGCTAGAGCACATGGAAAATAAGGACGTGATGGGTGACAGCCAACATGGCTTCACCAAGGGCAAGCCATGCTGAAAAGCTTGGTGGCCTTCTACGATGGTGCTACAAGCACTGGTAGGTAAGGGGAGAGCAACAGACATCATCTACCTGGACTTAGGCAGAGCGTTTGACACTGTCCTACATGACATACTGGTGTCAAAATTGGAAAGTCATGGATTTGACGGATGGACCACTCAGTGGATCAGGAACTGGCTGGATGGCCACACTCAAAGGATTGCCGTCAACAGCTCAATGTCCAAGTGGCGGTGACTGACAACTGATGCTCTTCAGGGGTCAGTACTGGGACCAGTGCTGTTTAACATCTTTGTCGGAGACATGGACAGTGGGATAGAGTGCCCTCAGCAAGTTTGCCGATGACACCAAGCTCGGTGGTGCGGTTGACATGCTGGAGGGAAGGGATGCCATCCCGAGGAACCTGGACAGTCTCAAGAGGTGAGCTGACGCAAACCACATGAAGTTCAACCAAGCCAAGTGCAGGGTCCTGCACCTGGAACATGGCAATCCCAAGCACAAATACAGGTTGGGTGGAGAATGGCTGGAGAGCAGCCCTGAGGAGAAGGACTTGGGAGTGCTCATGGATGAGAAACTCAACATGAGCCGGCAGTGCGCGCTGGCAGCCCAGAGAGCCAACCACATCCTGGGCTGCATCAAAAGAAGCGTGGCCAGCAGGCTGCAGGAGGTGATTCTACCCCTCCACTTTGTGCTTGTGAGACCCCACCTGGAGTACTGCATCCAGATCTGGAGTCCTCATCACAGGAAGGACATAGACCTGTTGGAATGGGTCCAGCAGAGGGCCACTAAAATGATCAGAGGGCTAGAGTACTTCTCCTATGAAGACAGACTGAGAGAGATGGGGTTGCTCAGCCTGGAGAAGAGAAGGCTCCAGGGAGACCTTACAGCGGCCTTCCAGTACATGAAGGGGGCCTACAGGAGAGATGGGGAGGGACTCATTTGTCAGGGAGTGAAGCGACAGGACAAGGGGTAATGGTTTTAAATTGGAGGAGGGGAGATTTAGATTAGATATCAGGAAGAAATTATTTGCTGTGAGGGTGGTGAGACACTGGAACAGGTTGCCCTGGGAAGTTGTGTCTGCCCCATCCCTGGAGGGGTTCAAGGCCAGGCTGGATGGGACTTTGAGCAACCTGCTCTAGTGGGAGGTGTCCCTGCCCAGGGCAGGGGGGTTGGAACTCGATGATCTTCAAGGTCCCTTCCAACCCTAACCATTCTATGATTCTGTGATTCTATTTACTTTATGTATTAATTTTTATTAACATTAAACTCTTCAGAGAGCAAATGAAGATGTGACATAACACAGTTACATGCAAACTATTCCCAAACTTAAAGCAAATATAGAATTGTACTGCTGTTTCACAGGAATGATGCCACAATATAAGAGCAATTAGCTGCTGTGCATGGTTTGGAAAAGTGCTGAGCTGGAGATGCTCTGGGTACCGCCAGGTCTTTTGTAGCCAGGCCCTTGACGTGTCTGATGCACTCATAGAGCAGAGAAAGGTCTTGCCTTGGGGCTGGTGGAAGAAGCTGTGGCTAAGCTCTGAGCTGCAGGCAATGTTTCATGTGCTCAATGCCAATGTTTCATAGTTCAAACAATTGCTTCTTTGCCTCCTTGTCATGCAGAAATCTCAAGTCCTGGTGGAGGTAAGCCAAGTTTGCATGAGCCCAAGTAGAACCTTGCGCAATGTAGGTCTGGGAGGGAAGTGATACTGGGAAGCAGCTATGATTTGGAAAATGACTCAGTACATGTTCCCAGGCTGCTTTTCATCTCCAGGTACAGGTGCTCACTAGCCCTTAGGGCCCATCATCTCACTGCAACCTCCACAACAGACCGCCAGCCTAGTGAACCCTCCACGTCCAACTCGGCAGTGAGTGCTTTAGAAACTAGTGCATAGTGGTGGAGACCAGTGCAGCAGGCGAATGCATGGAGCAGCCTGGAAACAGATCCTGCTAGTGCAGAAGGAAAATGGTAGGTTTGAAATTCCAGCTCCAGATCAAAGCTCAAAGATGGTTTTGGGGCCTGGTGTCCAAGACTCCTGCCAGAAGGCAAAGTTAGCATCAAGAGCTGAGACAGCTGGTAACTGGTACAGGAGCTGTTGCATATGCCCACTGGTGATACCTGACCGGCTGGTTCCATCCATGGCAAAGCTATGTCTGTTCCCTTCTCCCAACTCCACTAATCAAACCATCAAGCACTGTACCAAGAGACAGACATGGTAAAGTCCCCCAGCCAGTGCATGATGTGCTGGTGGCCTCTTGGGAGAGGGGAACAAACCAACAGGATAAAGTAGAGGAGGTGGAAGCCTTAGTTTGAGATTTCCTTAGCTTGGCATTTCCTTATTTAAGGTCCTAGCGCTGCCAGGTGCTGCTTCTCTTCACTGCCCGTTGAACCTGGGGTTCACGACTGTGGTGGTGGCGCTCTTGAAGAGGGGGTTATCAGCCTGGAGAGAGAGAGGTGAGAGGCCTGTGTTGTTGTGCTGTATTGGATTTTCAGTGGAGCATTACCCACCCCATGGCTCCCAAAGCTGACAGTGCAGACAGAAGAGCCCATAGGCCACCTAACCCCCTGCAAAATCCAGCTGGGCCACAAAACCAGCAGGAGGCAGGTCTGCCATGGCTGCCTCCAGAGATGATGTCCCCTCCAGGTGTCCCCACCACATTTATGTGACTGTCTCATCACAACCCACCACCATGGATGAGCTCTCTTACATCATTCCACTTGGCCTTGGACTTCTCCTTCTCAAACCGGCGGTATTCCCGGCGATCAAACAGCTCCGTCAAGAGACGCCAGATCAGCAGAAGCACCAGGCCGATCAGGGCCACACCGGCAACGGTAACACCCACGATCAGCGCAACGTTGGGAGGCTCTGGGCACTCTGCAGGGCAGACAGATGGCGTTTGGCTGCAGCCCCCAGCGAGGTGGTGAGGCCATCAGAGCAGATCTGGCAGCCTGCCTGCAGAGGGGCAGGAGGAACAGGGCTGGCATACCTTTTTCAGTATCAACAGTGATGGTGTAGATCTCCTCACCGTCCTCCTGGAACATGCGGAAGGAGATCCAGCAGTTTTGGGAGTCCTTCTCCCTGCACTGCCTGCTCGCCTCATCCAATTTCTCGACCTTCTGGATGTTGGGGCAGGCCTCGGAGCAGTTCTTCTCGAAGGGGCCGCTGTTGAAGGCTATGCACTCCACGCAGGACCTGCAAAACAGGTGGCCACAGCTCACCTCTGTGGGAGCAGAGGCCCTCTCACCCAGCTTTGGCCGTGGCTGGGCTCTGTCCTGTGCCTGCCTGGGAGATGGCAGGGATCCCCCTACCTGCCATGCCATCTCCCCGTGTGTAACTCACACATATCTGCCGCAGGGCGAGGGGCAGCCGGGGCACTCCTGGCAGAACGGGGGCTGGTATCCCCCTCGGCACTGGCAACGGTTGCAGTGGCAGGTCCCGCGGAGGCTGCACTCTTTGTGACGGATGTTCAAGCAGCCCTCTGTCGACTTCTTGCACTGGCAGGCGCTGCCCTGGTACATGGACGTGCACTTGCACTCCCCACAGTCGCATCTCCCACGGTCTGCAGGGGAAGACCTTTCAGACCAGGGCCGTACAGAGAGCCAGGTTACCCTCCCTCTGCTCATGCTTGGAGAGCATCACCCACCCTGCGCTCTCCATGACACCCTCCATGTCGAGGAGGTCCTGCGGGTTGGTATGGCAGGACCCAGGTCCCCCAAACCCACCCGCTTGGATTTTGGCAGGGAAAGGCAGAATCTGCCTGGGGATTTAATCTTTCTAAACACTGCGGCAGTGGAGAACCCATCACGCAGATACATCACCTTTGCCACCGCAGAGGGAGCCATTGTGAAACTCGCAGTTCATGTTGTCACACTCGCAGAAGGTGCCGTAGATGTGCTTGTCGGGCACGTCGCTGGTGTGGCAGATGCACTGCCCACACACACAGTCCCCCAGCCCCGAGCAGATGACTGAGCTGTTGTCCTTCCGGCAGCTGCCCTCCAGCTCCTTGCTGGTCTTGCCTTTGGTTTCACACTCACAGTTTTTCCCCGTGTAGCCCGAATTGCAGCTGCCGTCAGAGGAGAGAGCCCGGGTCAGTGGCCCCAAGAAATGCTGTGGAGCCAGTGTGGGGCCCAGACCTCAGCCAAAGTGGAGCAAATGTGGGACAGCCTCACCGAAACCCAAGCAAGGCATGTTGGTGCTAATCCCATGCTGGAGCAGGGTGGCTGATCAGGAGGAAACAGCAGAAACATTGCTCTTCCTGCTGGTCATATTTATACCACCAAACAGTTGCCCAGAAATCATTGTTATGTTCATCATTTCCAAACCCTTGCCAAGGATATCTGAGCGTTTCCTGAGGAAACCCAGTCTTTTCCTCTCCCTGTCACTGAAGGGCTGTGAAGCAATAATTGCACTTAAAGACCTGTGTGAACTACAGGGATTTTGAGAGACTTCTACAGAAATCTGTGCCTGCTCAATGTGTGGGTTGGTGGATGCTTGGGTAGTTGGGTGGATAGTTGGATGGGTGGGTGGGTGGGTGTTTTCCCTTAGGAAAGCAGCAGAGGCTCCATCAACAGAAGAGCGAGCTCGTTGTGTTCCCTGCCTCCATGAACGTAAACCACCTCTCTGAATAAGAAAATTGATGCAAAGCTGCAGACTCAGGCCAGGACTGACCGACATGTGTACACCCCTCACCCAGCTCCACATTCTCCAGGCACATAGGTGCTTGGAGGAACCAAGTGCACCATGCAGCTGCCCTCAACTTGGGCCAATGGCCTCTCCCAGCAGCTCTCCAGCTTTAGCAGCATTTGAAACAGTGTTTTGGAGTGACAGCACATACCTGCAGATCCCACAAACAATGCTGCCCTTCCCATTGCAGGCAGTTGGGTCGGGCTGTGCAGTGCAGTTGCAGTCGCAGTTGCTGTCCAGGTGGACCGTGAGGGTGTCTGTGAAGCCCAGTGGCCGGATGGTGAAGGACTGACTTTTGATGCACTCCTTGGCTGTGACCCTTACTGTGAAGATGACCTAGAAAGTGCAGAGTGAGAAAGGGAAGGGCCAGAGGCTGTGAGATAGCTTCAGCAGTCAGAGGGGTGGTATCGGCCCCAGGCTGAGCACATGCACATACAGCACAATGAAAGATTCCCCCATCACACAGCATTTTGGACGCTGTTGACATTAAATTAAATAGATAGAAATAAAGTAAATAGAAAGCTTGGAATAACACGTTTGGTTCCTGCCTTTAAACAGGATGGGTATCAGGAACCTTGTGAGCTCTGGGGCATTCCCAGTATGAGGGAACACACCTCGTCATTGATCTTGACATTGTCGCACTGCCCTCTCGCTTTGTTGAAGGTGGCCTTGTCCTTACTGCAGCTGGAGTCATATTTGACATCCAGGAAGTCTGGCAGGGTAGAGTGGTCCAGGATGATCTGTGAGGAGAGGTTCTGTGGGGAAATGTTGGAGAAAGTGCCATCAGTCCAAGAGGAGACCAAAGCAGGGTGTGGGGTTGCAGGTCAGGGCTCCCCGCCAGCCCAGGGGATAGGGGCAGGGAGCACCCCAGGCTGAGATCTCAGCTGCCTAGGGTGGTTTGGGAAAGGCAGATGATAGTGTTGGAGAGACAGGAACTTCTTGGTTGCTGTAGGCAGAAGGACTCAGCATGCCCTGTCCTCAAAGTCCCAACTGCTCTCTGACGATGAGGACACACAACGGGAATCTTTTCCTGCTCCCAGGTCTGCGAGACAGGTGAAACAAGATTCCTCCAGCACTTACATTGTAGGCCTCCTGGATGAGTTCAATGACGTTGCTGGAGTCCTCGTTCAGCTCACCCACAGCTGACTTTGGGATCATCTCACTGAGTTTCTGCCAAAAGAAAGAAAAGAGGTGAGCGATCCCCACTATGTGATGTCGGAGCAGGGGTCAGGGCAGGAGGACAGGCACAGCTGTTTCTGTCCTCCTGGGAAGGGACAGGAGGCACACGGACTATCTGAAGTTTCCTTACCTTGTAGACATCCACCATTTTACTGGTGACAGCAAAAATGGGCTGAATGTTGTTTTCAGCAAGTTTCTGGACCAGCTGGCCGACAGATGGGTAGTCCTAGGAAGGGAAAGCGATGCTGCACTCAGCGTGATCTCCCCCACCAGCAGAAGGGTGGACAGTTTAGGTTTTGCAGCCCAAATTACAGTGATTATGGTGACCTTGTGGTGTCAGCAACAGGCTTTTTATATGACACTTTTTTTTTTTTTTTTTTTTGCCTGGGGGGGGAAGGGTGGGGGGGCAGAACTGTCCCGAACTTG